>NW_026026503.1:0-8175 GCF_019186545.1 Solanum stenotomum
GACTTGATAAATCGGGTCGTGACACATATAAATTCGATCACTTCTTTTGTAACAGAATTTTCTAATGCCTCTATTTATGTAACAACCCATTTGATTGTTTTGAGTACTAGAACTTTTTATTGCATAAAAGACTCTTTCAATAGATTCTAAATAGGTATTTTAGAACTATTCGTAACTACCATTATATAATTAATGGGATAAATTTAATAATTAAATTAGTTTATGGATATTTATTAAATAATTAACTATTAATTATGATCCAAGTCTTAAATTTATTGAATATCATATGTCACTTGGCCCATAGATAAAATCGAGCAATTTTGGCTCACAATTAAATCAGGGGAAATAAATTAGGTGAGAAGACTTACCCGTGCAAGCAGATTAACAGAGATGCCGACGGCGGCTTCAGGTGAGCAAATCAATATTGACATTGTTGCTCATACAATATGTATTATTATATTATTTTCAAATCTCAACTCAAATTAGATTATTCTTATAATTAATGGGCGGAAGCTTAACTAGTTATAAGATACTTTGCTACGTGAGTTTGATTGGAAAAATCAGACCAAGCATTAATGATCAGTGATTGTGGCCTTCGGTTGGAGGTGTAATTATTACGAATCATATTGTTATTATCATTATTCGTTGGTTTAGGAAGGTTGAAGTCCTTGTACAAATTAGTGGTAAATGTTTAATTAATGGTATAAGTGTGCTAACTAGTACACGTGATCCATTCCTCCTATAGTTGAAAATAGATTGAAGTTGGCAACATACTCCAGTGAAATGTTTAATTACTTATGGCATGGTTCTCGCCACTGGTTCATCACCAGTTAGCTTCCATTTTTAATTAATATTATTTTATTATCATAATATAAGGTAAGTTTTGATATATTGAGATAGGTAATTAAATATTAGGTGTATCAAATTATTTAAATTCCATTAAAGTTATGCCAATTGGAGGAATTAAGACTTACCCTTAGGTTTGAACTTTAGGAAATTGATTATAGAATTAGGTGAGCTTTTGGGTCTAGGCTTAGACATAGAATAATATAAGTGTTTATAGACTCGTTAACTTACAAATTATGCACATATACTTGGATAGATTGGAAAGGTTCGGAGGCATTGAGGAAAGGAAAAGTATTGAAGAAGTAGCTTGCTTGACTTCGGTTATTCGGTGGAGGTAGGTTATGGTTTATTCTATGTGATAGATAGGCTCTATAGTGATTGATATGCATTGAGTGATATTGTGAAGTTCTCTATGTACTTGATTGTGTGGTTGTGTGGTTTGTGATTGGTCTGAAATCCTGAGACCATGAGATTTATAATCTTGAACCTTCTCTATCAAAGTGATGCCTTGAATAAATAAGGCATGATGAAAGATTGTTAATGCAGTGAAAAGTGGTGATAATAATGATAAATTAACTGTATTATTGGATCGGAGTGTCACGTTTCGACACGGTATTATTGGATCGGAGTGTCACGTTCCGACATGATATTATTGGATCGGGGTGTCACGTTTCGACACGGTATTATTGAATCGGGGTGTCACGTTCCGACACAGTAACAATAAAGAGAAAAACATATTGAATTAACTGAATGTACTCAATCTCAAAGAACCGATTTTCCAAACGAGTGTGGTGTGGAGGCATGAGTCCTCGTGTGCGTGCTTGATATTGTGATTGATTCCGTACTTGCTTCCGTTGTCACTTGTTCATGTTGTTTGTTGCTTATCACCTGTTAAGTGCTATAGTTGATTTTATACTATTACTTTATGCATACTAGTAATTACTAGTTTGAGTCGGTCGATGATATCTACTCAATACATGTTGCCTTGTACTGAGACCTACTTGTGTTTTTCTTTGTTTTTCTTTTGTAGAGTGCAGCCAGTGTACCAATGACTTCAACTCGCCTCAGCTCTAACCAGTCTCTAGCATATCAGGTTCCAGGGTGAGCTACTCATTCAAGCTCGTGTTGGATTCTCTTGGTCATGGCATGATGTCCTTAGTTTTCGGACATAAACTATTTTATTCATTTATTTTGGTGTCTTTAATACTCTTAGACTTAGTATTTGAAGATTATATGTCCTTGATGTGATGACTTTCAGGTTTTGAGAATGAGATATAGTAGACTTTAATGGATTTGTGTTTCTTACACTAATAAGATTTAAGCTTCCACATTATAGTTAGTATTTTGACAGTTAAATGATTAATATACGTTGGGGTTTGGATTCCTTGGTTTGCCCACCTAGGAGGTTAAAATTGCTAACGTCCTTTACAACACTTCTCCCAAATTATCTCCTTTGATAATCCGTGCAAAAAAAAAAATTTTAAATTTGAGTTGAAAGTATCTAAATAAGTTTGTCTCGTTTTAACGGGATTTGTCTAAACTCAATTGAACGGTCCACATCGATAAGGCTGACACAAGAGTCTTGTGACTCAGATACCATTTGCAACGGCCAAGCCTGCTAGCAGAGGCAGATCCAAGATTCAAAAGTTATGAATGCCATATCGCCTTTAAATAGACGTATTCATTAAATTGGTCAAATATTTAACCTGTTTTCCCCTTGTAAATAGCAACTTGGAGTTGTTGTTCGGCTATTCGTCTTTTCAGTTTATAAAGACAAATGAATCTGACAACTTGGTGCAAGAATTTTTTTTTCAATAATATCCTCTATAATAGCACTTGGTGAATTTTCATATTTTAAATACACTCAACAATGACATAGTTAATTATTTATATGTAACAGACTTAAATAAAGTGGTTGAATTTTTTTCACATGCATAATTTTAGTAACAAAAACGAAGTCTTATGTTAATGTTTTGACTCATAACAATAAAATCTTTAAAGACCAACAAAATCATATGAGATTTCAATATAATTTTCAAATTGTTCTTTAATGCAACATGCATTTTATTTTGTAATTTTAGTTCTCGATAAGATTTAAATTATCATAATCTAAACTATTTCTTTTTTCATATGCATTCAAATGATTTAGATAATAGAATAAAGCGTAAGAGAAACTCGGCTTCGAGTTTTAAAAAAATTGACAAAAAGAAAAGAAAATTTTGGAGGAGATGATCTAAAGCAAAATCTTAGTCATTACTATGGTTATAAATTATTTCATTAAGAACAAAAAGAGAATTACAAATTAAAGTTATTTCTAACAAAAAGAAAAGAAATATTTTTTTAAAATAATCTAAAAAAGAAAGTGTCTCACATAAATGGAAATGGAAAAAGTAATATTGTTGTGTTTAAAATAAAAAAAGGGAAAAAGAATTTGATAAAGCACAAATTAAGAAGTTGTACAACATGTTAACATATGCTGGTTATATTACATATTAAAACACAAGCCAACATGTTGTGCCCTTAGTTCAATGGTAATTTCTGATATTGGGGTGGTAAGCTCAACCTGCCACCAGTGGCACCATGCGCTCTATTTGTTCTATGGGTGGCACGTTTATTATTTAGCTTATATATTATACAGATATACATATATAAACAAAATTTCAACCGATATCGCTGGGTGTCGTGGCACCCCACGGATATACCTAGGTCTGCCCTTGCCTGCTAGTGATATTGTCCGTTTTTGGCCTAGACCCACATGACTTTAAAACGTGTCACTAGTTGGTAAAGTATAAATTCAATATTTTCCCTTTGTTTTTACCGATGTGGGACTTCTTGCCCTAAATTGGAGCGTCACAATATGTTCAATCGAAATAGAGACAGTGCGTATGTGATGCAAATATCTAAATAAAATTTAATGAAACATTTAAGGGAGTTACGTTCAGTGGCATAGCTAAAGCCACCCCAGGGTGTCCAGTTGTATACAGGGGCGGACCTAGGTAGACCCTAGGGGGTTCACCCGAACCCCCTCGTCAAAAAATAACACTATATATATAATGTTAAATTCTGATTTTATGCGTATATATATTAAAATGAACCCCATAAAAACAAAGTGCAGGCTTGGCTCAGTGGATAAGTTGTTTAAGAAATGCCCCTTGGTCACGGGTTTGAATCCCATGGACAACATTTTTCCCCCTCTTTTTAATGCGTTGGAAAATGGAACTTTTGGGCTTAGACTTTCTTCTTCTTTTTCATTATTCTTTCCTTTTATTCCATTTCTTTTTTTTAATTTGTTTTTGTTTAAATTTATTAGACACATTCTTTTTATTTTTATTTTTTATTCTTTTTATATCAATTATTCATTTTGTTTCAACGTAACTCTTTTTTCATATCCTATCTTGAATAACTCTTTTAAAAAATGATGAATTATTTTTAACTTGAAATTGAGATAGAAATATAATTATTTTAAAAAAAAGAAGGTAAATTAGATGTAATTGAACGAAGAAACTTAAATATCGTCAACATCCTTTTAAAAATATTAATTTATAGAATTCATGAAATTTCTTTTATATTTTTAATTATGTTTTAGAGAGATGAAAATTAAACTTACTTGATTTATTCGTTATTTGTCTTTTTTATAAATTATGACTAACCTAGTAAATTGAACTATATGAACTAAAAAATTGATGATGCTATTTATTTATCTTCTGAATATGCATTATAATATTAGTAACTCTATTCTTACACACTTTTAGAGAATCTTGACGATTTTCATAGTAATATGTGATTGATTGGATGCTAATTTAAATTTTTTAAAAGTGAAAAATAAATTAAAACATTACAAAATAAAAGTATAAAAAGCACAAGAAATTTAAGAATGTTCGATGGAGCATGGTAAACGTAGAAAGAAATGCTTAATACGGTATGATAAAACATGTTAAATTTAGCATGATAAAGCAAGTATTTTTCTTCCCCATCTCGCTCCCTTTTTCATCATTTAATTTTCACGTGTTTTAGGAATTAACTTATGTAATACAGTCGATCCACTAAAATTATTATGAATATATCTTTGTCCCCGATATCTTTGATTAGTTTAGCCTTTACTTTTATGAACCAATGAAATATCTATGGTTCATGTACAAAGAGCATGCCGAGGGGCTACTATGCTCACCGCACACTTGCATTACCACCTGAACTTCTTCTTTATACTTTGAACCCCTTGAGCCAAAATTCTGGGTCCGCCACTGATTGTATATTTATGTCAAATTCTACATCTAAATGATATATATATATATATATTTAAAGTTAGACACTCTTAACGAATGCTATGCCTTTTGTCATGTAGTAATGAGTGTTCAATTGAGTGAAGGAGTTCCAAGTTCAAACCACAAATAACACAATATTTTATTTTTTTTTATCAGCCACACACCATTATTCTTGAAAATCCGTAATAAAATTTCCCACACCGCCACTATTACATTTTATCATTTATTTATTATTATTAGCATCCTTGAAGAGAACGCTTGGTAAACAAATTCACTACATATTCATTTTATGCGTCATGGCTCATAGGAGTAGACGGTGGTCCATCTAATGATTAGATAATTTCTCCATTAGGGACCATGTCATTAAAAACAATGACTAAGGTAGATCATCAACTTTGAAACTGTCATGGAAATTAATTACAACCATTATTTAAGTTTTCTTTTGACTTAATTTATCTTCAAGATGTTTGGTCCACAACACTATATATAGGTTTGATTTTCTTAGAAAGTGTTAGTGTTAGCCATGTGATTTTTGAGAAATAGAAAACGCAAATATCGTTCATTGTCTTTTGGCCAAGTTTTAGGATTTCTTTTAGAGATTAACTTATATCCATTAACCGTGGACAACAAAATTACATCGTCAGTTTATTTTTTGAAATACTTATTTTTGTTTGGCTAATAGGAAAACTGATTTAAATGGAAGAAGAAATAATTTTTCTGTTATTCGGAAGAAAATTATTTTTTTGAAGATCAAAATATCTTTGCTGTCATATGTACATATTTATTATTATTAGCATCCTTGAAGAGAACGCTTGCTAAGCAAATTCACTACATATTCATTTTATGCGTCATGGCTCATGGGAGTAGACGGTGGTCCATCTAATGCTTAGATAATTTCTCCATTAGGGACCATGTCATTAAAAACAATGACTAAGGTAGATCATCAACTTTGAAACTGTCATGGAAATTAATTAAAACCATTATTTAAGTTTTCTTTTGACTTAATTTATCTTCAAGATGTTTGGTCCACAACACTATATATAGGTTTGATTTTCTTAGAAAGTGTTAGTGTTAGCCATGTGATTTTTGAGAAATAGAAAACGCAAATATAGCTCATTGTCTTTTGGCCAAGTTTTAGGATTTCTTTTAGAGATTAACTTATATCCATTAACCGTGGACAATAAAATTACATCGTCAGTTCATTTTTTGAAATACTTATTTTTGTTTGGCTATTAGGAAAACTGATTTAAATGGAAGTAGAAATAATTTTTCTGCTATTCAGAAGAAAATTATTTTTTTGAAGATCAAAATATCTTTGCTGTCATTTGTACATATTTATTAATATTACTCTTATATTTATTTATTTTTGAGATAACCTTTTTTATGTAATGATTAAATTTGTGGAATGATTTTTAAATTTATTTTGCTTGATATTTTTAATTATATAATCATCATATTAATATATTATATTAATAGTTAGCTTATTTTATTTATTTATTTATATATAATATTGATTGAAAATTTCTATATATATATATATATATATATATATATTAATTTAATAAAAATAAAAATTTAATTAGAAAATATATTATACATTTTATAAATAATTTCTCTTTATAAAATAAGTAATTCAATCATATAGAAAGTGTCAAATGACTGGCATAATTAGAACAAATTTGATAAGACTATTTGTTTTTGTTAGTTAATTCGTATGTTTATAAATCTGTCAGAAGATTTACATTTCTCCCATGTGAAATTATGATATTTTGGTTCTTGAGGTGACTAGCTCACCATGATGTTGGGAAACAAACTACCCACCAACAGTTATTTTTAGGAACTTAATTTCTAGAGTTGTATTAGAACATAAAGTAAATAATACTTAATTTATCGTGGAAATCTTCCTTCCTCAAGGAAGGAAAAAACTACATCACAATTTTATTAACTCGAATAACAATTCAATACTCAAAGGGACTAATTCTAGTACCTTTACTTTTCAACGATTAACTATAATCGAAAACTCTACTCTCCAAGAAGTCAAACCCATTTTTTGTTACAATTCTCTCAACTCTACTCACCAAAAAGTCAAACACACTTCTTGTTACGGTTCTCTCAAACTCTCTCTCAACTCTACTCTCCAAGAAGTCAAATGTAACCCACTTTTTGTTACAATTTTCTCAAACTCTCTTCAAGAAGTCAAATCCACTTCTTGTTACACAATCTAGGAATTATTAAAACCCCATAACAAACCTAGAACAAATCAACAAAGACTAATAACCCTAAGCTTTAATTGATCAGACTTCAATATTTAATAGTTCAGAATCGAACACAACTCATGAACCTGGTTCCAGTACACATAAAAAAACAAGTGGTGAACCATATTCATTTTATTAATCATCAAAACTACTTTATATGTCCTCCTACTTGCCAACATGTTGTAATAAAGGTGAACCTACCCCTCCTTTTTAAAAATATATTTGTCATAAATATAACACAATCTAGTCATACTAGATTTAAAATAGTTTTGGACAAAAAGGGAAAGGAAAGTGCTAAATGGCTAGAAAATTAAAAAAATTATAATTTTTTTTTTATTTTAAAACCAACTGATCTTTTTTTTATTTTTTAGTTAAAAGATATTAAATTTAAAAGGGTAAAAATATTTAAAAAGATAAAATAACATAGATAAAAGGGAAAATGCATAAGTACCCCCCTAGCCTATGCCCAAAATCCCTGAGACACACCTAACCTTTACTAAGGTCCTATTACCCCCCCGAACTTATTTTTTAATTAATTTTTTACCACTTTCGGCTTACGTGGAAATATAAACCAAATAGGTTGAAAGCTTTGTTCAACACGCGCCGGGCCCCACTTTTTCAACTTTCTAAAAAGTAGCTTTTACACTTTCCAAAATTTCAAAAAGTTATCCTATTATTTATAATCTACTTTGTTAATATATTTTTAGTTAGTTTATAGATTTTAATGTTTATATATTTTATTTCAAATTTGGACATGTAAAATTTTGTAAATATTATATATATAATTTTATTTTATTTATAGATAAAAAAAA
>NW_026026503.1:8986-12463 GCF_019186545.1 Solanum stenotomum
AAAATATTAATTTATTAATACAACATAAAAGTAATAAAGGACAATATATAAAAATATTTGAAGTATTTGATATTTTATTAAATTAAAATAATTTTAAATTAATATATAGCCGCGCAACGCGCGGGTACGTATACTAGTGAAGAACAATAATAAAGAAGAAGACAATTGAGTTAATATTTATTTTTTCCAAGTTTATTTTAACACATGACCAATTTTTATTGGTCAGTGCTGTCTAAAAGCTGCACCCACGCGCTTAACATAGGTGAAATCACGGACTCAGCCACGTAGGCCGAAAAGTGGTAAACAATTAACTAAAAAATAAGTTCAGTGGGGGTAATAGGACCTTAGTAAAGGTTAGGTGTGTCTCAGAGATTTTGGGCATAGGCTGGGGGTACTTATGCATTTTCCCTAGATAAAATATCATTCTTGCCAAAAAGAATTTTCCAAAGGGAAATGCTTTCCATTCCTGAAGTTTAATGGGCCAAATTTTCATTAATGATGGAAGTAGCAGGAAAGAAGAAAAAATATGGAGGAGTTAATGTTCATATATCCTGTAATTGGTCGGATTTTATTGGGCGAAAGGTTCGAATTCTTTTAAATGAGTGATTATGTTTAAATGGAAATTAAAAAAAAAAAAGTACTGTCACGTAGGTGCCATTTAAGAAAATTATGGTGGGACATATATAGTGTTTAGCATATGAGGGTAAATATGATTTGAAAGTTGGATGACAAAAGAAAAATATGTTGAAAAAGTATCAAACAATAAATATATATTTTTTTTAAAGTAAGTAGAAGACAGATTTGGTCCTTGTGTCACGAACTTAGAGTTTTCGCTAAAGCTCTGTGCAACGCTTGACAACTTACTCACTACTCTTTTAAGATCTTGCAAGCTCAAGCAAGCCTTTAAGACTAAGATCGGTAATAGAATGAAATGAAGAACTGAGAAAGAACAAGAGAGCTTTTGAAGAAGGCTTTTGTATTAGTTTGGAAGAATGCTTTACGCTTGAGTGATGCCTTGCAAATGAATGACACCTCTATTTATACTACCATCTAAGGGCTAAAGTGTAATTTAAAATTATTTTACAAGTCCCTAAGATATTTACACATTGGTCCCTCTCTAGAGAATTCAACATTATCTAGGACCTTCCATTGCCTTCTTAAAAAATCTAAAGGATTCTAGAGTTCTACGCAAGCCTCTCCTCAACTCTAGAATCTTCCGCCCCTATCCGGATGCGAAATCTAACTGGCAAAGTGGCGGAACGTCACACGCCCCCCACCTGATGATGCGACGATCGCGGCGCATTGCTGCAGAAACTCCCAGACTTGGTCTTTAAACTGCCACAAATCTTCATATCTCTCTGATGTGGCCTCCTCGGGAGTTTGTCCCTTCCAATGCACAAAGAACATTGCGTTGGCTTGTTAACCTCGCTTATGTTTGGCTTGATAGTCGATGCTAGCCTCAATCTCTCGATTGTGCGAGGCTGTGACAGTAATGGGTATCCGTCGTGATTGGTTTCAGTTAGGTTCTTCCTTGTCCTCATGGTACGGCTTGAGGACGCTTGCATGAAACATCGGGCGAATTTTGAAGTGTGGAGGCAACTCCACCTTGTATGAGATCTTGCCCACCTTGGCAACGATCTTGAACGGACCGTTATATTTTTGCGCTAAGTTTTGATGGACGCCCCTTAGTGCTTTGAACTGTCTTGGGTTGAATTTCAGCAAGACCATGTCACCTTCTTTGTAATCCGTGGGACACCGTTTGCGGTCGGCGAACTTCTTCATCTTCTTTGCTGCCTTGTCTACGTAGGACTTGACAGTGTCAAGTTGTTCCTCCCATCCCTTGGCAAGATGGTAGGCTCCCAAACTTTTTTCTTGAAAAGCAGCCAGTACAGAATGTGGAGTTTGGGGTTGTTGCCCCGTCGCCAATTCAAACGGTGTGCGCCGGGTGGACTCACTCATTTGCAAATTGTATGAAAATTGCGTCATGTCTAGGAGTCTGGCCCAATCTTTTTCACTACTAAAAAACAGCTAAAAAACGACGGAAGAAAAAGCGACTGACTAAGAGATGTCGCCCATCGCTTTTTAATTAAAATAATTACTTTTAAAATTATTTTACAAAAAGCGACGGACTGCATCTCTTAGTCCATCGCTTTTTATTAAAAATAATTATTTATAAATTAAACAATAACCACGCTGTCCGTCGTTTTAATTTATTTTATTTTATTAATTAGTTTTTAAAAAAGTGACGGACGGCATCTCTTAGTCCGTCGCTTTTTGGTCAAAATATCAAGTCAAACATTTTTAAAAAGCGACGGACAACGTCTCTTAGTCCATCGCTTTTTAATTAATTTTTAATTTATTTTTTTTAAAGCGACGGACGACATCGCTTAGTCCGTCGCTTTTTCTCGCTTTTTTTGCTAATTAATTATTTTATATAGATAGTGACGCAGTCCGTCGCTTTTTATTTAAAATAATTATTTATTAATTTTAAAAAAGTCACGCCGTCCGTCGCTTTTTATTAATTTTAATTGTTTAATTATTTTTTAAATTAGCGACGGACAACATCTTTATGTTCGTCGCTTCTTGGTCAAAATATCTGGTAAAATATTTTAAGAAAGTGACGGACAATGTCTCTTAGTCTATCGCTTTTTGGTCAAAATGTTGGTCAAACATTTTTTTAAAAAAGCGACGGACATAGAGACGTTGTCCGTCGCTTTTTTAAAAATATCGGCACTAGCAGACACAATTTTCCCCATTTCTCCATATAAAAAACAAAATTGAGAAATATTTTGATTTAGTTTTATTTAAATCTTCTTTCGGAAAATGGTTTTGTGTAAAATTAAAAACAAAAAAAATTATAATACCGACTTTCAGATGTCGGTAAAATTAAATAGTATGTAATAAATTAATATTTTCAATTAACTTTAAATAAATCGTCCTCCGAATGACGGTTTTATATAAGTTAAAAAATAATTTAATATAAAATACCGCCCTCCCGATGTCAATATTATTTAATTAACATGATTACTTTTTATTTATCTTAAAATTTAATGTGATACCGACCTCATGAGGTTGGTATTTTTTATTATATCTAATTACTTTTAATAAAAGCGACATCCGGAGGTCGGTATGTTTAAAATATTCCTATTAATCATAATTTTGCTATTTAGAGTATGAAACTACGTTGATATGAATTATGAGATAATTATACTTATATTTATAGAGTAATGTACAAATCCTATCAGTCCGTCGTCTAATCATAAACTTAATATCTCATGTCATGATGTAGTAGAGGTGAAGAGCTAACATATAATCCATTGCAGTATGAAATGCGAGATAGTATTATTATATACGTTCGATCTTGAATGGATATCAAGTATAGTGATCACCTCATAATTATGATGACATGTAAAGGATACTTCATCGGAGTATGAAATACGTTGTTTAATTATATATATATATATATATTCCTCGAGT
>NW_026026504.1:0-137 GCF_019186545.1 Solanum stenotomum
GAAAAATTAAATGTAGTGATTAAAATTTTGCATTAATATTAAATTTTTTTGAAAAAATAAATTTAAAGCTTATTTAAAAAATTATTTTTCAATTTCAATTTTTTTATTTTTTTACCCCACCCTCACCCCGTTTTTTT
>NW_026026504.1:291-449 GCF_019186545.1 Solanum stenotomum
AATAATTAATCCACATTTTAACGTTTGTTTTTTAAAAATACATTCAATTTCAATTTTTTTATTTTTTCACCCCTACCCTGACCCACTCCCTCCTCCCCCTCAAAAAAAAATTTAAAGTTTGTTTTTAAAAAATATTTATTATTTCAATTTTTTATTTT
>NW_026026505.1:0-351 GCF_019186545.1 Solanum stenotomum
TATACATTGGTTTATAAAATTCATTACAGGTATTAATAAAACTTACCTGAGTCTTTCCGATATAATGTTGGTAGGTATTGTATGTTCCATCCATTTGCATTGCTGCAATTGGCTTGTCTAACGTCCTGATTAATTTTGGGGGTAAAATCTTTTTGTTTATTATACTACCTGTACATCCTGTGTCTACTAATGCTAAAGTTTCTAACTCAATATCTTGTATTTTAAGTCTGGCTAAGACTTTAATAGTAGTGAATTTTTTATCTTCATTACATATGAAATTCTCATAATGGTTTTCTCTAGTTTCTATGTTCATCAATTCTGCCTTGTACATCCCCCGTTCTTCTGTTCTTT
>NW_026026506.1:0-541 GCF_019186545.1 Solanum stenotomum
GATCCACGTAGGTGTAAGTCCCCTATATAGGCAACATCAGTTTAGTGATTACGTCAGCATGCATCTATACCTCTGGCAAGGTATATTGGGTCCTCTCGATGGGGCGTATACATCGGACTCCACATTTAGCTCATGTGGTTTTATGTCGGTTATTAGTAGCTCCCACAGTTCAGTCAGATTCTATTGCATTGACCATTTATCAGTATATTCAGTATTCAGTCTCAGCATGTTATAAATTGGTCATTGCATTCAGTTAGCTCAGCATTCAGTATTTTCAGTATCTATATCATGTCCAGATGATTTCATTGCTTTATTGCTTTGTTCAGTTATATGTTCTTTCAGCTTTACTCTATCTTGTATGCTCAGTACCTTTCAAGTAGTAACGAATACGTGCGCTACATCTTCTCGTGATGTAGGTTCAGGTTCTCAGTATCCAGATCACGTTTAGATCGGTTCCCGATCTCCAGTTCAGCAGCATCAGTGGTGAGTCCTCATTCTTCGAGGACAATAGTTATGAGTTTCTTTTCAGTATTTTTAGTCT
>NW_026026507.1:0-812 GCF_019186545.1 Solanum stenotomum
TGTCCGTTTCAGGCGACTTTTTTGTTGAATCCGCTTATTTTTTCGAGATCTACGCAACCAAACTGCCTAAAGGCGGTTTGCGCGTGCCGCTTTTCCCAGAAACGCGTTTTACTGATTCTTACGCGCGAGCGGAAATATGATGAAAAAAATAAAAGGAAATTCAGACAAGGGCGATGGGTTCCTCATATAGATCTCGAAAAAATACGAGGTTTCAAAAAAAAGATTGCGTCAAACGGACGTTCGAGCCGAAAGTTACGGCCGTTTGAAATTCAGCATCTTAAAGGTAGAAGGTGGCCTTGAATTTAGGAAACTTCAAACGGCCATAACTCGGTCCTCGGTTGTCCGTTTCAGGCGACTTTTTTTTTGAATCCGCGTATCTTTTCGAGATCTACGCAACCAAACCGCCTAAAGGCGGTTTGCGCGTGCCGATTTATCCAGAAACGCGCTTTACTGATTCTTACGCGCGAGCGGAAATATGATGAAAAAAATAAAAGGAATTCAGACAAGGGCGATGGGTTCCTCATATAGATCTCAAAAAAATACGAGGTTTCCAAAAAAAAAATTGCGTCAAACGGACGTTCGAGCCGAAAGTTACGGCCGTTTGAAATTCAGCATCTTAAAGGTGGAAGGTGGCCTTGAATTTAGGAAACTTCAAACGGCCATAACTCGGGCCTCGGGTGTCCGTTTCAGGCTATTTTTTTTTTGAATCCGCGTATTTTTTCGAGATCTACGCAACCAAGCAGCCTAAAGGCGGTTTGCGCGTGCCGATTTTCCCAGAAACGGGCTTTACTGATTCTTACGCGCGAGCGGAA
>NW_026026508.1:0-215 GCF_019186545.1 Solanum stenotomum
GTCCCGAAGACCTCTCTTTCTCTCTTTAATGGTGTTTTTTGAATTCTGTTTTTGTGGGGCGGTTTACTACAACAAATTCGATTATTAGGGACAAATTATTTTGTTACTATAACATTATATTTTGTGACAAAAGGTTTCTCTGATGATTTTTTTTGTCAATCATTCGTCCCTAAAACACGGGTCATTAAATATTTACTAAGATACTTCAGTGTTTC
>NW_026026509.1:0-285 GCF_019186545.1 Solanum stenotomum
TAAGGAATCCGTACGACTTTACGAAATTTAATTCGAGTGAGTAGAACTCCCGAAATCAATCTTAGCGTGACTTATATTTTCTAAGTATCGTTGGTTGAAGGCGTGTTGTGAAATGGGGGTGTTGGAATTCTTTAAATAGCTCACTGGTTTTGTGCAAGCCGTTGGGGCGAGATTTCTGCCGCCAGGGCGGGGCCGCTATAGCGGAGTGAGGACCGATGTGGCGGGTCCGACGCAACTTAAGGTCGTAAATAAACCCCAAAACGTTTTTATTCTGCACTTTTCGAC
>NW_026026510.1:0-214 GCF_019186545.1 Solanum stenotomum
AAGGAACTTAGGAACAGTAGTGTAATAAGGGTCGAACATGTATTCAGAGAAGGAAATCAGATGGTTGATTACTTTGCTAACATGGGTGCTAATTTTTGCAAGTACTAAAAAATATAACAATATCCAGGAGGTTCCCTCACAAGGCAAAAAAATTATCAACATGGAAAAAGACGAAGTTTCAAGTCTCAAGATTAAGAAATATCAAAATAAAGGA
>NW_026026511.1:0-543 GCF_019186545.1 Solanum stenotomum
TACAATTGCTCATTGCCCTCGCCGGGGGCACTCTCTGGACCAATGGTCAAGAGCACCGCAATCAGAACACCCCGAAGCTGAACGCCCTGAAGTAACCCGACTACGGTAGGAAGGGAGGGAATCTGATCCCCTCGAACTCTGGCCCGTACTAGGACCACCTTGGTGATACTGGCCTCCCTCAGAAGCAGGTAATGCCGCTTGAACAGGACGACTGGACTGACCCTGCTGGAACCTCTGGCGGGGCCTGTCATAAGAGTCTATTCCTCTAGTCTGGGACCCGCTGTAGCTGCCATGGTAGCGTGCCCTCTTATCACTGCCCCCTTGGGCCTCGCGATGAATATGCTCCATGGATCGGGCATGGTCGACCACATCAAGAAATGAACGGCCGGCAGAAACTAAATGCTCTGTGTCGACCCTCAGACGGTACTGCAACCCACGTACAAAACAACGAACTCTCTCATCCTCCATATCTCGGGCCGATGTTGTGGCCCTGACTCAACCTTGGTGTCAACGTTTACCCCAAGATGGGGATCTGTCTGCAGG
>NW_026026512.1:0-3630 GCF_019186545.1 Solanum stenotomum
CCACTCGTCCTTAAAGGCTCCGTCGCTATAGGTTAATAGCGACGACAATTTTCAACTGGTCCCAGAAAGTATTTCGAGACCAGATATATTCCCCGTCCCTAATGGTTCTTTTGGGACCATATTTCCAGTCCTTAAATAGATGCATAGCCCCTATGTTTTTGTATCTAAATATTTGTAGCGACCATATTTCCTGGTCCTAAAACTTTTGAGGACAAGATTCTGGTCTCTATTGTTTTTTATTTACAATAATTCTGGTCCCAAATAAATATATTACTTTTTGTCATTTTTATAAAACATACACACGCAATTATAATATATAAACAATGAATGTAGGCAGAATATAAATAATATCATATTTTCATACATACAAATAGTAGATCACCATTCCATATGTAGAACCGTACTATCAAATATAAGTTACTAACATTCATTACAAAAAATAAGAAATTTGTCAAATAGTCCCGACTAAATTTGATAAGCAACTTAAGTCTTCAAATCATACTTGTAAACTCATCAAGTCTTCAAGACCTGTAAAAAAGCATACAATAGATTTTCTCAAAAAATTATAAAGAAATACTAGAAGAATTAAAATTTAACATGGTTTAGAACACATAATATATCCAAATTTCAACCTGTATGTTCATCTCCCGGTCAAGTATTTAAAGCAAAGTAAATATATTGATGTGCCAACTATATAAGCAAATGTAGTTTCAAATTAACTACCTAGATTTCAATAATATAATCAGAGTACAAATCATTTTAAGGGCTCTAAACTAGTATAGTCATTGAATATGATTCTTAAGAATTCCTATACAGAGTATGAAAATTTAAACGTTCATTCAGATAAGTTTTCTTTCATAAAGTAGTTCAAGAATATCGACTTTGCTTTAATTTAAGGAATACATACCTCGATAGTTTAACATTTAGAAAGATAAAATCAAATACGCAAAATTAAAGTAACTAGTTGATACTTCAAGAAATCATTATCACTAGTATTATCACAAGCAAGGGAAACAATACTTTTGAAAAATAGCGAAATTTTGTTATTACAACAAACTAGCATACATTGTTTGTTGGCTCCTTATATCCATCACTTCTTCCTCCTCATTTTGTGCTTCCACTTTTTCCTCCCAACTATCTTCGAGTTTTATTCTCCTGAATCATCTATTAACCACAACCCACCCTCCATAAGCAAATAACTAGAAGATGAAAATGTTTGGAAAGTAACAGAACACAAACAGATGGAAAATTTGATTCTTTTAATTACTTTTGGTTATCCCATTTCATATATCACTTACACTATTAGGCCAAAAGTTCTTTCACTTTCATTCTCTTAGGATAAATTGTTAAATTCATGCCCCCACAATATGAAAATGACCTAAAGAACAAATAAATAATATTTACTTAATAATTTCTCTAACAATTAGTAATCTAGAATGTCATGTTTTGGTCACCTCGCATATCTTTTTTTCTTTTTTCTAATAGATAATTAAAATATTGAACCATAACTCAAGTACGCTTCAACAAGAGGTTGAGTGTGTTTGGCAGCAAGGGAATTCAAGATTGTTGAGAAACTTAATCTAATGAGTCAACAAGAATATGTGAATCTCATGTTTTCTATTATTATGATAAAAAGGACCAGCAACAACTGGCCCTGAACAACTTCATTAGCTTCTTAACATGTAGTAGAATACAGAACGTCACCAAAAGATCTCCAATTCTTCCATCAGTTAAGGAATAGATAGCACTAGAATTATCTTTATATCAATGACTAAAATTATGGTTCTTTTAGTATTGAGCAGGTGAAGATCAACTAAGGCATTATGTGTCAAACATTACACTAGAAAATGAATGTCAAGCTCAAATTATTAACACTGCAGAAAATCTCTGGCAAGACAGTGCAACTAAACATAAGAAAGATAGAACTTATAATTGGGATCAAAGTGCCAAGCACAAGTAGATTTGTTACTATACAATAGGGAAAGTAGTACTTATGAAATTATGCAAGCATTGACTAAACAAAAAAGAAGTTCAAACCACTAGAACAGGCCACACAAGAAGCAAGATACAATTACTCAATGAGTTTAGTATAGATGTCGCAACTCAAGTCAACAAAAAACAGTTCTTCCACATAAAAAATAGCTCATAAAATAAATAACCAGTTAATGTTGATCATTAAATACTATGAAACATGACATTGACATTTAGCATGATTTAGAAAACACAATAGATCTATATTCGCCTTATATGTTAATATTGACGTATTTATAACTCTGTTTTTAGCAGTACAAAGGTGTCAGTCATTTGAAATGCATCTTTGGATTAAATTGATCTAATCTCAAAATTCAAACTAAAATATATAATGATTTTCTACATTGTTCAGTCAAATGCAAGAAAATAAAACAAGAGTAAATCTCAGAAAATGATCAAGTCATTGAATTCAATGCTTAAGGATAGAAGTCCATGTTCGGCATATACAAATTATAACCATGGCTCCCAACTATAAATACAAAATAGAAAAATAGAAAATGGTACTAGCAACTTAGTAATTGTTTCTTTCATATTGATATGTGATCTTTTTCTATACCAATCTTTTGCACTTTCAGAACTCATCCATGCCCCTTACAACAGTAAATCCTCCCACAAAGTTTAAATAACATAGTAGGATAACTCAAAGTCATCCTTTTCTGCTTCTACATAACACTCTAGTTATATATATATATATATATTGGTGTATCACAAGACAATCTCACATATATTTTGCTAGAACTTTAAGAATCGAAGTAGATAATTGCAACAATCTTATATATATTAGCTTACTTTGACATGAGCTTCATTTCTTCCTTTTGGTTGTGGCATTAAGGGGAGTAGAGCTTAAGAACTCTATGTCAAAGTAACCTCTTAAGTAATGGTAAAATCATCACAATTAGTGTATCCCTTCAAGTTAATCAACTCACATTCTATTGTTCTCTTCACCAAATTTTAAACAAATCCCAATGTAATAAAAGGAATCAATAATTCAAATTCCTGGCATATGTTCCATATATTTAGTATTTTTCATACAAAAAAAAATAAAATAAGTTCTATAAAAGTTAAAAACAAACATGAAAAAAGTAAAAGATTAAGAATTCAACAATGAGTAATAACCTGGGCCTTAAAGTGGTGTGAACTATATATAATGTAACTAGAAATATACTTCTGAGATAGACTAAACATTTGAATTTCACCTTCTTCATTGTCATAATTAGCATGTATCAACAAAGGTCTATTTGTAGTTGTCATACATCGAATTCTCCTCCCCAAAATTAATCAGTAAAATTAATTATTGTACTCTGAAATCAAAATTATCATTACTGAATGTAAGCATCAACAAGTGAAAAATCAAGCACAAAATAAATCGAATAAGATTAAAAAAAACACTAAAAGAAATACAAAAATTGTAACCCTAGAAAAATATATTCTTATACAGTAGTATATGAGTGTTGATCCTTAAAATTGAAATTTAATAATCGAACATTCAATTACCTAATAACTAATGAGAATCCATGGTATAATTTCTAATTAATCGAAGAGATAGAAAAGAGAGAAAATAAACCTTAGCGTGCTACGAACTCCCACCATAGAGATTTA
>NW_026026513.1:0-229 GCF_019186545.1 Solanum stenotomum
GAGATTAAAGATAGACTAACAAGAATTGCAACATATATAATTAGAAAAATTCTAAAATCCTCCTTAATATCAGCAAAAATTTTCATGATTTTAAAGGTATCATCAATTGAAGTAGACAAAATTGATGCCTTTAAAATAATATCATGGAACAAGAATTTAAGTTCAAAATTAAAGATTGATAAAAGGATGGAAGAAAATAGAATTTGAAGAAAATATGCTAATGCAAATA
>NW_026026514.1:0-304 GCF_019186545.1 Solanum stenotomum
GACCATCAGTGTTCAAGAGTTTCATACATGTATTCAAATCAATTGGATTCCAAAAGAAATATGAAAGAATATCATGGTTTCATACATATAATTATGTTTAAAATATGGATTAACATCTCATGGATGACTAAGATACAAGTCACTATACTGTTTACACAACCTCTTAACAAAAGTGTGTACATCCATAACAAAAAATACAAATTCTAATCTATTAGTCCTTGAAAAATGATCACGAACTTATCAGCTTGCTTTTATGCCTTCAAAAGCTATTGCTTGACTTCTAAACTCAAGTCTCCAAAACCTG
>NW_026026515.1:0-304 GCF_019186545.1 Solanum stenotomum
ATTCAATCCGGAAAATCACCCTGGCAGTTGCTAAAATTGATTTCTTACCTCAAACGAAGCCTCCCCTCGCGTTTCCGAGATCACCGCTAGATTCCCCTCGAAATTCTCTTGAAGTTTGCCTTTTGAATCACTTAATTTGGACTCAAAATGAAGGATTAATCTCAAGTTGAAGTTGGATGAAAAATATGGACAAAATTCGTTTTTAAAATCTGGAAATTTCCACCTCTGCCACGTGTCGTCACGTGGCTCTGCCACGTCACCGCTGCGTCAAAATTTTACAACCCTTCAAACTTAAATTTCGATG
>NW_026026516.1:0-304 GCF_019186545.1 Solanum stenotomum
ACTCATTAGCTATAGTACCCGGTTCGATTCCATGGTCCAGCTTGCACGTGGTGTCTTCCCAATTCCTCACTAAAGCTTCAGTTAGTCTTGATTATTCTCATCTGTAGGTTGAGGTTTTGGAGGTTGGAGAGATTCCGATTAAAGTCCGGGACGTAATGAGATCTTGGAATATAATTGGGAATGGTTCAGTTAAAAGTCCGGAAAATTGGTAATATTGTGATAGACCTTCTAGCTCCATTATTTTACTTCAACCGCAGGTGCATCTGTCGGGCTTATGGGGTCCGTGCAGGTGGTTTCTTTTATT
>NW_026026517.1:0-215 GCF_019186545.1 Solanum stenotomum
GAAACTCACTATGACCCTCTCCAAGCCTAATCGTGCAATGTATAGGTAGCATCCCATACTACTACCTACACTTTGTAGAACCTGTCAAGAAACCATAATGAAATCTCACATGATGGGAAGTAAGCGTTTAACCGACATAGACCATGAGAGCTTGTCATGGAATCCGGTGTCATGAGTCCCCACACCTAAAAGAGGTGGTTTACTTGCCTAAGGAA
>NW_026026518.1:0-752 GCF_019186545.1 Solanum stenotomum
TAGGAGTAGTTCCAGTTATTTTTGGAAATACCTTGGAATGATCTTTCCAACGCCGCTGATCTTGCTTGATTCCGAGTTCGTATGAGCGAGTTATGCCCTTTGAAAGTTGGGCAGTTGGCAGGGAATCCGTCCTGAAATTTTAAGGGCATTTTGGTCTTTTCCCTAGCCATTTCTTTTGGGGTTATATTGTTGTGTTAGGCTGATTTTTGGATCATTTTGGTCCCATTNCCCATTTTAAAGAGTGAGAGCTAGGGCTTGGGAGTGAAGAGGAGAAGAAGAAGAAGAAAAGAAGAGGAGAAGAAGAGGAGAAAGAGGAGATCAAGCAGGTTTCCGTCGTGGATATCGTCGGGGATGATCCCCACTAGGTATGTGAGTTCTTAGTGTTGGGTTGATCCTTTCCCCCACACGCCCAACTCGTTTTATTTCCGAGAAAAGCTTGGTTTGGGTTGTTGAAATTGTTGGTTTGTGTTGTTGAAGTTGATGGTTTGTGTTGTTGAAGTTGTTGGTTTGTGTTGTTGAAGTTGTTGGTTGTGTTGTTGGAAGTTCTTGTTGGTTTAGTACATGATTTGATTGTGTTTTTGAGTTGAATCTCTTGTATGTTGAGGGATTTTATGATCTTTAGTGTTTGGAGTTGAAACCCTTAGGGTGGTTTAGAGTTGGAAAAAGAGGGAGAAAAGTTGAGTTTTTCTGGGGAAAGGGGTGGCGCGTCTCGCCTGCCAGCGCGCCCCAAAAGAGCTTCTGAGATCTCTCCC
>NW_026026519.1:0-6304 GCF_019186545.1 Solanum stenotomum
GTATACCTCGTGTCATGGAGATCATTTCCTGGGTTATAACTTATAAGCCCAAAGAATCATTAGAGTCTGTTTATAATATGCATCATCCTTCAATCTGTTAAAAAATTTCAAAACAGAAAGAACTCAACTAAGCTTCAATCAGGAACAATATTAGAGTCAACTATATAAATCATCTGTAACTATTCTCTTTTTGCCCCAACATTGCTTTGTTTATAAATATTTTTCATTTTATTGCAAGCCAAGGGCTCTTTGTCAAAGAGCCAAAATGGATGCATATCACTTAAATTTTCATGCGGTGCACAAGCATTAACTATCGGCCTAAAGTTATTATCAGTATAGACTGACCAAACAAAGACACTTAAACTTATCTAATGTTTGAACGCAAAGGAACAAATCTTCAAGGTACAATTTTTTTTTAAGTAAGAACAGGAAGAAATAGGATAATGTCAATCAGTTAAATGCATATTGCTGCATTTTTCTACATAAAATGACCGTACCCTACTCGTAAAGAAAATGATAAATACAACAATATATCCATTGTAATTCCTTAAGTGGGCAATGAGGTGTTGTAATTAATTATTATAAAACCCAATTACTCCAATACAAAATAGCGACAGCTAAAATCATTATTATAAAAGCAATTGCAAACATCATGAACCCAACGATTAAAGATCTCTTCTCATAGTTATAAGTACAACAAAAGTGGTCGATCAAAACACAAGCACATCAAACAGCATAGTAAGTACTTTAGTAGCTTCCTTAGCTGGTGCAAGACCCATAATGGAGACACCAATACAGAGGTTCTTTTACCAAATTCAAAAGTGCTAACAGTAGAACATGAATTATGTACTAACAACAAACATGCTCACTTATTTTAGTGCTCATATCCAAATGAACATTGAATTCACGTGACAAAGAAAAAGAAGAAAAGCCACACCATCAAAATGACTTTGTATCACCAGGGGCGGCTCTAATAAATCGGTGGCCTAAAGCCAAATTCGAACGGAGACCTTAAATTCGAATATATTTTTTTATGAAGTTTATTATAGCCAATTATTTAATCTTTCTTGAGACATAGTACTCATAATTTATCAAACTTCTATTACTTCTTTGCTCTTTTACGAAAAGTATATATTTTCTACAAATAATACTCAATATTTTTTTTAAAAAAATATGTATAACATATTTATTTTTTTTAAAATGAGGCCCCTCAAATTTTGGGGCCTAAGGCGGTTGCTTTTTTGTCAAAGGGGAAGAGCCGCCACTGTGTATCACGATCATAACTTTACACAGAGTCTCTAAATAGTAGTCATTTCATGATTCTCAACAGGCATATTGAGATGAATCGTCAAATACAAATTTAAATTGATGTAAATATCTACTAAAATCCATTAATCTCATGTAATTAAAGTCGAAGTCATTTCAAGTAAACTAACAGAAAGTGACATATTAATGTACCTGTAAATTTGGGGAACTAAGGCTGTAAAAGAACTTGAATACTCAACATACCATCCTCGCTAGTTCATCTTTCATAGTTCCTAATGAATGATCTCATACCGAGAAAGACTCTGCCATTCATCTGAGAAACCAAAAATGTTCTCTTTTTCAGTAACAAAAAATTCCAAAACAAAGAAAATATGTCAAGTGATTGGACAACATTAAGATGGTCATAATTGCGAGGAAGTAAGAAAATCCAATTTACATATATTTCAGTCTTATAAATTCAAAAGTCATGGAATGAATCAAATCTCAACTATAGATAGTTAAGAAAACTCACCTGTTACATTTTTTTATTGGTATAAGGATGATTCGAGTTTCAGCTTTGTGCTTGAAGATTCAAATATAACAATTATTGCTTTCATTTCTACCTCATTTGTGCTTAGAGGCTTGAAATTCTTTTTGTTCTCTCAGTAATAACTGAAGGAAAAATGTCTATATAGTACTAAATATTAACCAAAAGTTAAATGTTTTGGTAAATCACAACATAAAAAAATAATTTCTGACAAAAAAGGAAGAGATCAGTTTATGAAATTTTCTGTATCTACTGGTCCAACCTATGAAATCAAAATTTCAATTGAAATTCTTCAAATTTCTATACTAATAAAGAAACACCAAAAATATCATTGCCTCGATTATCAACTGAAATCATGAATTATCAATATCATTCTCAACATAACAACAAAAGTTACGATAATACAATGTAAACCTTAGCATCTAATTTGTAACTTAAAATTCAAGACTTTGACAAAATTACAATAGAACTAACAATTTAAAAAGATCAGCTCTTGAAATTTTGCAAAACATGCTGAAATAGCAAACAAAGAGAAATCATCTTACAAAGATAAATTCAATCCTTGTAGATATAAATCACAAAAGTAAGTAGGAATGTTCTTGAAGCAGATCCAATAGCACGTTTCCCTCTTAGTATCAATTCCATGGGGAGAGTTATTTAATAATTTTTTAAAGTTGCTAGTTTTATCATTTCACCTGTTTGGTCAACTGTCCTTATGTCCCAAATTTCACATTCAACATTTACATTAACATGCATTTGCATATATAAGAAAATTCAGCAAGAAATTATATAAAAGAATAAGAAATTCTTACTTGTAAGTATTGAAGGCCGAGCAAACAATGAAATTAGGAGCAAATCTGAAAAATTAAAAGAGAAGAAAGAGGTAGTGAAGTTTAGGAGAAGATATTTGGATTGAGAATGAAAATTAAATAAAATCAATTGGACCATTATCTGCAGTTTTATCAGATTGAAAAAATTATACACACCCATCATTCATCTAAAAGTCTTAATCAGATGCAAGCAAACAAAGAATTCCAAAAATGCAAATACAAAAAAGAAAAAGAGAGAGAGAAATACAACATTCAAGATAACATTAGTGAAATCCTAGAGGAAAGAAGGAAGATAAATAAATTTATTTATTTTTATTTGTTTATGAATGTGAGAAGAAAGGGAAATAAATTTTTCTCATAAAGAGTAAATCACCACTACACGTGTAAAACAAAGAGTAATACACATGTTTAATAGAAAAGGAATAAAAAAAGGGCTCAACTTTAAAGTACACTGCTCTTAGCTTATAGTACACCCCTAACTCCCACTTCAAATAGAGAAATACATATAGTACAACTCACATAGCATGAGGTACAATCCAGTACTGCAGTGTTAGTTCTTTTCTTGTTGGATATATATATATATATATATATATATATATATATATATATATATACTATATTTGTATCATTAAGGAATTTTGTTCAGAAATTACTCGTTAGTCCATACTGTATACTCTTATAGTATCATTGCCTAATGATTAATTTTTGAAGAAACCTTAATGCATACAATAAAAATATATTTACACTCTTGTAGTAGCATTGGCTAATGAGTAATTTCTGAACAAGAAACCTTAATGATACCACAACAATATGCATATACTCTTATAGTATCATTGACTAACGAGTAATTTCTGAACAAGAAACCTTAATATATATACTGATTTAGTATCAGTTAAACGAAAATTATCAGCCTTAATGAATATGGGGTATGAGCTGTAATTTTTTTCTGGAGAGAATGAGTATTTCTTGAATTACTTTGGTTTGGGGTAGGGGTGTACAAAATCGAACCAAACAGCAAACTGAGTCAAACCGAGAAAAAAACCCGACTAGTGGTTGGTTTGGTATTGAAAAAAAAAAAACCCGACTATATTTGGATTGGTTTGGTTTTAACTAAAAAAAACCAACCCGACATTGTATATATAATTTTAAAATTTTATTTTATACATAAAAAATATTTACTTTGATATAATTTTTAAATATTTCTTATACTTTTTCATAGTTTTTATCTTTTAATATATTATTTCAAGTTTGAAACTTGGAATTCGGAATGATTCAATAAAGATCATAGTCCACAGATGTTGGTAATTATAATAAAGATTAAGTCAAAATCAAATTAATACTAATGCAAAAATAAAATCTATTCAACACTAAGAATGAAAATAATATTGAATATTTGTTCTTTGGTTTTACATTGGTTTAGAGACGAGGAAAAATTACAAAAGTGAAGGTTTTTTTATTTAATAATTACCACTTTTAAGTATACTTTTAATTTATTACCATTTTTGTCAACTTTTAGCAATACTTACTTAAACAATTTTGTTCCTTTAAACTTAGCAAAAAGTGTTGTCATTCGCAACTTTTAGCAATACTGTCATTCAACCAAATTGTTATATATGGTTAAAAGAATAATGTTGACAAATGTCGTAAATATTTTTTAAAAAGTGTACATGTAACTAATTTGTCCTTTAGACAATTCAAATACATAATCTAATTTTAGTTTCCTTTAATATTTAGTCATGTAACTAATACTTATTAAATTTATTTTAGCATGATTTAGTACTTTTAAATTATGATCATTTTTATTATGACTTGTTAATTTGCAATATTTGTTTTACGCGATTTCATTATTATTATTTTTTTGTTGGATATTTTAGTGTCATTACTCATATAATATTTGGTGTTATTTTCTTAAGAAACACCTTAGATAGTTGTATTTTGGTAGGACTAAAGAAATATTTGAAGTACAAGTAAATTATTTGTTTGTATGAATATTTTACCAGAAAAGCCTGAAAAAACCCGAAAATCCAAAAAACCCAAAAAAATCCGATAAAACCCGAGGTTGAAAAATCCGAGTTTTATTGGTTTGGTTTGGTTTATTGATTTAAAAATTCGACACAAATGGTTTGGTTTGATTTTTGAAAAACCCGAACCAACCCGGTCATGTACACTCCTAGTTTGGGGTATATATGAACATGTAATTATTTGAAAAAATTACTTGGATGAGTACCTTTTAATAAATAATTACTAATTTTAGCGATACTTTTTATTTATTACCATTTATAGTAATACATAACAATACTATGATAAATCTGTAATATATATTTACTAAAAGTGAATTATGTATGCAATATATATGTATTATAACTGATTTAAAATATACTATGCTTGGTTGGTAAGAAATCGACATTGTATTAAAATGTGTGATAAATGTATTATCCATCAATAAAATTTGTATTATATGTGTTTTGTAAATTATTCTCTGTAATATGTATTAAAACCGTGTTACAAATGTATTAAAAGTGATCAAGTAAAAAAAATGTTATTGCTATAAATGATAAATAGATATTTATGTGAGTTTTTCTAATTATTTTGAGTTTTTTTGAGCCATTATGTAGTTTTCCAAGATATTTCTTGAAAATCAATTTGGTTTAAGGCCCAAACTTAGAAGAAAGGAAATAGGAAATTATACTGATACAACTTTCTAAAGAGATATATCTGAAAAAAAAAGAAAAAAGAAGTTACAACTACTTTATGAAAATTACATAAAATATAATTTTGTTCAGAGCTTCAACTTTTTTAATTATATTAGGCATAATATATAAATATACTTTTTAATTTGATCTTAGTTGATATTTATATCCTTCAACTTTGAGTGTACATAAATATACACTTAAAACTTGTATAAAGTTGAATTTAAAAAAAGGAGATATTAAAGGAGATGACTACTGAATGTCATTTCTTTTAGGCTTAATTTGCTAAACAAAATATTTGGTTAAAAACATGCTAATTTTGTCTAGGACTGTATATACATATTGTCCTATCAAATGGGATAATTACAACACCGAACACTTTATCCGACTAGCTTATAAAATATGTATAAAATGTATAGCTAGTGTATATTATATATTGAATATACATCTAATATACATAATTATACACAAGAAGTACTAAAAAATGTATATGTTGTTATATATATATTTCAGCTATATTGATAACCTAGATGGTTGAAAGATATATATTTATATTGATAAGATAAGAATTTTTTTTTGATGACTAAATAAAATTTTAAATTATTAAACATAGGTATAGTTTTTTCTTATTTATCAAACATAACAAAATTTTACAATTTATACGAGATTAAGGGTGTGTTTGGTATGAAGGAAAATATTTTTCGGAAAACATTTTTGTTTTCCAATTTTCTCATGTTTGGTTGGGTTAAATGTTTTGGAAAATGTTTTCCAAATCAACTCATTTTCCTCAAATTTAAGGAAAATGACTTCCCTTCAAAACTTAAGGAAAATATTTTCCAAAACTCTCTTCCAACTTTCAATTAAAAAAAAAAAATTGTTGAAAAAATCAATTTATTTTGTCCCTACCCTCAAACCAGCCCCCCAACCAACCCCCCCCCCCCCCAAAAAAAATAATAATTTAAAGCTTGTTTTTAAATTCAATTTTTTTACCC
>NW_026026519.1:7053-68091 GCF_019186545.1 Solanum stenotomum
AAAAAAAAAAATCGTTCATAAATCAAACACTAAAAATCTTTTCCGAAAAGTATTTTCTACTCACCAACCAAACATGAGAAAATAAGTCAAAAATCAACTTGTTTTCCAGGAAAACATTTTCTAGGAAAACATTTTCCTTCATACCAAACACACCCTAAAGAGAAAACTCCTCTGAAACACTATTGTGCACAAGCGCTCAAATTCCGCCTGAACAACGCATAGAACAAAGTTTCACTAGCCAACCAACACACGACTAGGAATGAAACCCTATCGACAGTGTCTACAAGTCCAAAAATTGGACAAACTTTGGAGAATCCACATGATTTGAATTACTAATAAATATCTCAAATTCATCTTACAATTGAATTGAACTATAGTCTCATTGAATTGAACAACAGTCGCAATCGTTATTTGTCATTGTATATCTTTTATCTTCATGTGATATTTATTTTCTTCAAAACTTCATCGTAAGGAGATGGAGTATCACATTCTAACCATCGATTTATCTTAAATGCATTTCGTTTTGAGTGAGTGATTTCTCAATTTAACTGGAACGTCAGAGAAATTTTAAATCTAAAATTTGGGGAAATGTTGTCATGATTCAAGTCTGCACCCCCAGCCAAGACTGGATACCTGAAACCACGAGTTACCCTCGGCTAACCCTTGGCATACATATCAAAGCATAACATAAAGAACTAAGTGGAAGCTAAAATGCATGACTGAATAATAAAATTTAGAAAAATAATCCATGAAACCACATTTCTATTGTCTAGAATTAGCCTCTACTAGTTCGATTGAAAACATAAGTCTACCAAATATGAGCCCCAGCTACCTCAAAACCAAAGACAATATGAAGGAAAGTCTATTAACTTAAATTAATGGAGTACCCAAATGAGGAGGGCTCACCAAATGCTAACTAGAAATGCTGCAACCATACTAGCCACGAGTCTGAGTACGAACGCCAGAATCTACATCATAAAAGGATGCAACGTAAAAAAAAGTATGCATCGACCAATACATGGAATGTATTGAATATGTAAGGACACCAACATACTCATATAAAGTAACATAAGGAAGAAACAATGGAATAAAGTTCTAAAAAGTAGAGTCATAATTGTAATAAAGGCATTGGAAAGAAGCAATTGAAACCCATGCATAAATATCCGTTTTAAGACCTTTTTCAAAAGACATATAAAACTGAGTTTAAATCAGTAGCCTTGCATAATTATAACATAAAATAACATACTTAATATAACTCACATGAAGTTAAGGTAATATCATAAAAGATGCATAAATTGGGGAGTTTCTTATAACCGACATACACCATGTAAGCTCATGATGTCCAACAGCTAATCCAGTTGGGAGGGTTGCCCTATACCTTTCCAGAGTATAAGACCATATCATATCTATATGGATCCACTAATCTAAGCCTCTCAGGGCCAAAAGGTTAACCGACAAAGTGGTGAAACATAATCCTACGATGACGCATGGTTATGGGATTTAAGTTTTCTAAACTCGCGTCCTCTCGGTACTAAATAGTCACCCCAAAGCAACATATATTCATATAATGTTCATAGGTATGAAAACCATTTATCATCTTGATTCATATATGAGGCTCAATTCGAAAGCCATATCTTAAAATAACCTATATTTAGGTTGTAATTCACATCATGCTTAAAATTCATAACGGTTTGAATGACCATAAAAATCCTGCTAAATCACTAACATAAGGTTTCAAAACCAAAGTGTAACAAGGAAAACATAGCTTATTGAAGAAAGATCATGATTACATAAAAGTCCTAGTTTTACTTCTAACAATTTTGTGAAATTCTAGAGAATTAAAATACTTGAGGCCTGAGAGCGAAATGAATGCTCTAATTAAAGTCTTACGTACCTGAGAAAATGAGACTTAGAAGAAAGAACTCGTTTTGATGTCTTAGAACCTTATAGCTTGAACCTGAAAAATCCTTCTATATATGATTTTCTTGGAGATGAAGTGTAGAGAAGAAATCTTGGATTGAAACCCTTAGGATACTTGAAGAGAATCTTGAACTTAGAGCCTTTAATTTAGATCTTGCGAAATTGGAGAAATCACTTTCTTGGAGTTCTTAATTTTTGGAAGAAGGAAAATTAAGGATTTTGAGAGTTTCTATACAAATAGTGATGTTATTAGGTTTAAGATGAACTTAGGAAAGTTAATTGAAAGTAAAAGTTCAAGAATATCCTTCTGGAAAAGTAAGAAGACCCTAAAAATAAAAAAAAATGACCTTTAATTTTAATGAATTTTGTCGGTCCAATCGATGATTTGGAGTTTCCCTTGTTGAAATATTCGGTAGATCACCAAATGGGGCTCTAGATCACTAAAATATTCAGAGCTTGAAGGTTTTTAGGATATTTTGACGAAGTAATTCGGAGATTCACCAAACCATTCGACGAGTCGCCAAATGGATAGGTGTTCTCGCTGAATTTTTCAGTGCGTACATGTTCAAATAGAACAACAATAACCTTTTACTCCAAACTTATATTGATGCAAACTTGGTGGCGTTGGAAAAGACTCAAATACCTTTAATTTGATAGGTTATGGGCCACCAAACTCTTTATACTCTAATAGATATGGTCATTTGAAGTTGACCTCAATATAAACTCATGCGAAAACATAGCCAATAGGAATGCTTTGAACTTGTTTGAAAGTTGTAACATTGTTATAGTTGTATTAAATTTCCAAAAAGCAACATAAACTTTATACAAAATTTATATATATATATATATATATATATATATATATCATACCAAATTTATTCTCTTTTTAGATATACACAAAACTAACCTGAAGCAAGATATACATATTTTATACAGTTTTCATACATGAAATTTTGAGTAAAATTTCTAAGCCTTGAACGAACGTTTGTATATATATTGAAGAAAAACTTCTACAATATTTGGTAAATAAAAATCTCCTGCTACATTTCGTAAATATGAGTCTAATTTTATTTACTTAGGTGATTCTCCCTATTGCAGACTTTTCATCCACTTCTCATCCTTTTCACCCACTCAACATAAGGAAGAAAGCACCTTGTAGGATTTCTTTCACAAGTGAATGCCAAGAAAGTGGATAATAGTAATTGGAGGTATAGTGGCCAATGTGTAATTAGTGGAAGATAATGTAGAAAATATGTCATAGTAATTACATGAGTAAAAAATAATAATGACATCACTTTCTCTGCTTTATGTCTACTAATACATCATGCACTTTAATATTTTTATTTTAATACTAAAATGGACATATACACCAAACTCACACTGTGTAAAGAATCTTGTAATTTATATACTTCAGACCTTTTTTCCCAGTGCCACAGAATATATAAAAATGAAAGAATACATGAACAAATGACCTTATTGGCACAAAATTTACACAGGCGCAACAACTTTTGACATGTTTGCCTGGACCAAAGATATATATCTACAACATCACTTGTTTAGGAACATATAGCGATCATGATCTTAAATTAAATATGTGAAAAGTTGAAATTTAAAAGTTGCTAAAAAAGAAAAAAAACATTCTTTTTTAATAGTACTAAACAAACAAATTGAAATAGAGGAAGAATAATTTAAGCAAACCATGAAAATAAAAGAAAAAAATAGAACAAACAAATTGAAATGGGTCTTGGATTTGTTACGTGCTCTCTTTAATGGAGTTGATATGGAGGTTGCTAGACAAATCCCGTTGAATATTAGACCTCAAAGAGATACTTGGATGTGGAAATTGGACAACAAAGGATTATACTATGGGAAAAGTGGGTATCGTCTCCTTTATAATCAAAACATCGCACCCAACTCGCAAGACCAACAACTTTAGAAATTCATACATATCATTACCCTCTAAGGTGCTTAACTTTATCTGGAGAGCTTTGAGAAATATTCTACCTACATGTGAGAGCCTTTCCAAGTAAAAATGTGTAGCTAGTTCTGTTTTACTCGAAAATATAAATAAAAGAAAAATAATTGAGTTTTCGAAAAATCGATTAAACTTATGATTTAAGAGAAATCGAATTTTCAAAAGAACAAAGTCGCCACTTAATTTTAATAGAATATTTAAAATAAATCATTTTGAGATGATTTTCGAATATTTATGAACTATACCAATTATATCTATAAAATTATATGAAGTATATTTACTATTTATAAATTATAAAAATTGACTAGATCACTTAAAATGACTTTGGAAAATAATTAAATTTTATAAAACTAATTGTTCTAAATTGCTTCGGGAGTTAAGAAGCTCGTGAATTAATTCCTATCGGGGAGGGTCAAAATTGGGTGTCAACAACTGTCCCTCATTTTTCTTGAATTGACGCAAGCAATACGAGGAAAATGAAATTGGCAAATCCAATTTTGACCGACCACATCTTCATCTTTTAGAAAAGAGATTTGGTACGGACTTCAGGAATTATGGCCGAACCCCAGAAGTGGGTTTCCTACATATCTCAAGCTATATGAGAATTCAGGTCACTTGTAGTTCGACACGCTTGATTTAACGCATGATTTTGAAAGAATTCAAAAGCCATCCCGATACTGAATTATGAAAAGATCGAAATGCTTGGAAATTAGATTTGAGAGTGAATGTGGAATACAGCCGAGTTTCAACATCGATTCTGCCTACATATCCCTCAACTTAGGGAATCAGACTGCTTGTAGTTCGATTCGATCGATTGAAAATGAAATCTATTATGCAAGACATCCTTTGGTTCTAGAGGAGTGATAAAAATAAATCGAGTATGAAAAAGGAGGTTGGCAACCTCTTAGCCATGAATGTGGCGCGCTTCACACCCATAATTAAGAACTTACACGGATATAATTTCCAAAGCTCTTGGTGTATTGTCACTCAGATTGGAAAGCTTCTTCCGATAGAGACCAAAAATTTCCGGATGCGAAACCGAAATCGACAAACCCAAAGAAAAACCCACATTCCTTTTAATAGGGGTGTGGTTTGATTGTGGTGGAGGTCGCTCCTCTACTCGCGTCCTAAGTGTTTGGCACTCCTCTTTGGACTATGTCCCAGTTCGCTGCTAAGAAAAAGTTTCACGTTGTGCTGCATCCTTTTTTATGTCGTCCGCACTTGTGGCTTGTTTTGAGAATTCATTCTCTTAGATGCTCTCGACAAAGACTGAGATAAAACTCATTAGCATAAAAAATGTAATTCAAATGGAGAGATAGCGTCTTTTACCGCATTGACACTTAATTGCTCTCCTTGAACATTTGACGTCAACTCCATTGGATTTAACGTAAAGCAAATAAAGCTTGTGTCTCATATTTGTGATACAATCTTCAATGTACTCTTCCTTTGATGTCAAAGTAATAAAATAGGTTGATGTAATATGTTGATAGTTCTCTTAATGTCATTTTTGCAAAGAAAAATGATGCAGTCGATGTTGATCTTCTTGTGATGGGTAAACCTTTCTCTTATGATGCATAACTCATTTCTCTTGCGATGCATAACTTTTTTCCGCGATGCATGACTTCTTTTTCGCAATACATGAATCATTCGCTTGCTATGCATGAATCTCTTTTCCGCGATGCATGACTTTTTCTCTTTCTATGCATGGATCTTTCTCTTGCTATGCATGAATCTCTTTCCCGCGATGCATGACTTTTTTTTTCTTGCTATGTATGATTTCTTTCTCTTGCTATGCATGATTTCTTTCCTTTGCTATGCATGACTCATTTTCCGCGATGCATGACATTTTTTCGGCAATGCATGAATCTTTTCCCGCGATGCATGAATCTTCTTTCACAATGTATGAATCTTCTCCTGCAATGCATGACTCTTTTCTCTTGTCGTGTAGAATTTCCTTTTCTTGCTATGTATGATATTTTCTCCGCAATGCATGAATCTTTTAATGATGTCATCCCTAGTACCGAACGAAGATGACGCTTCACCGAACAACATATGTGATCTTCTGGGCATCTTCTGGGTGGCGGTATCGTCTCAATTGACAATATAATAAAAATGACTCTCGGAGTAGTGATATCATCTCATTTGACAATACGATATAAATGACTCTCTGGGTAAGAATATTATCATATCTGATAATATAATGCAGATAAACGCTTTCCAGATATCCTTAGTTGCTAAAAATTAAAAATATTGGTCTCTTTGAGATTTTCATTTGTTCCATCTCTGAACACAGTTACGTGTTCATTATGGACTTCGCCTTGTTGGGGATCGAATGAAATAATGTTATTCATGTTCCCCAATCTTTGACATAAGAAGCATAAAATATTTCTTGCATCCACAGAAAAATTGTCAATTTTGGGGAGCTCTTCGTCATTTTGGCTTCTCCATATTCATTGAATGGTGGCATATACTGATTTTGAGGTAAACCTATAGACCTGCATCCACAGAAAAATTGTTAATTTAAAAAATGAACTGATTTGTGTCGATCTCTTCGGTTGTCTGCTCCTTGGCTTGCTATCTACGATTGATTTTTCCGATCTCCCGCTTCTTGATAGATAAGACAAATTTTTATTTAAAAATAATTGAAGCATGAAAGGAAAGTTTTAAGGAAAATAGGTTTCTTCAAAAGGGTAATATTTGGAAGAGGTTACTGCCAAGTGTCATGTCACGTCAAGCTTACTGAACATCTTTGAAATCGTATGCTTCGAGGTCTATCTGATTACTTGTTGGGGAGTATTCAAAGTTGCTCTAGACTGCCAATAAACCCTCTTCAAATTTTGAGGCCATCCTCAAAATTTCTGTCCCAGTTAACTGTCTTGGCTTATCTTCAACCATTGGTGAGCGAATCACGAAATTTTTGAAATCCTCTCAAAAATCCTGTCCCGGTTGCAAATTTCGTAGTAACTCCAGTCTTGACTTGTTGGAGAAAATCTTCTTCTCGAGAATTTTTGAGTCCCTCTCAAAAATTATGTCAGAGTTTCTATTGTAAAGAAAAATAAAAATCTTTCAGGAGATATGACCGAGCCCTTATGGCGCCTATATATTCCGTTGAGGCAGAAATCAGGTCACACGTAGTTCCCCATCAAGGTTTAATAGAAATAAGAAATTTACAAAGAAACCGATCAAGGCCGACATAGGCCGCCTACGTATCTTATTCTTGAAAATTCAGGTCGAATGTAGTTCAAATGTAAGGAAAATATTAAAAGGGGATAAATGGGTGACTGAGGTCGACATAGGCCGCCTACCTATCTCATTCTTGAGAATTCAGGTCAGACGTAGTTCATTACAAAAGGGATAAAATTTTAAACGAACCGATTACAAGCAAATAGAACAATTACAAGGAAATAACAGAAATACAAACTGAAATCTTGACACATAATATCTTTNTTATTCTTGAAAATTCAGGTCGAATGTAGTTCAAATGTAAGGAAAATATTAAAAGGGGATAAATGGGTGACTGAGGTCGACATAGGCCGCCTACCTATCTCATTCTTGAGAATTCAGGTCAGACGTAGTTCATTACAAAAGGGATAAAATTTTAAACGAACCGATTACAAGCAAATAGAACAATTACAAGGAAATAACAGAAATACAAACTGAAATCTTGACACATAATATCTTTTGACAACATCTGAGTTGATCGGTTTCGGCCATTCGGTGCCATCCATCTCCGACAGGACCAAGGCACCTCCAGATAATACTTTGCAAACCATGTAGGGTCCTTGCCAATTTGGTGCGAATTTCCCTTTGTATTCATCCTGATGAGGAAAAATGCGTTTGAGAACCAACTGACCAATTTCAAATAATCTGGCTCTTACTTTCTTGTGGAAAGCACGAATCATTCTCTGTCGATACAGTTGTCCATGAAAAACAACAACCATTTTCTTCTCATCAATCAATGTTAACTGATCAATCTGCTTGCGAACCCATTCAGCATCACTCAATTCAGCTTCTTGGATGATTCTCAATGAAGGTATTTCAACTTCTGCAAGTATAACCGCCTCTGTTCCATATACTAGCAAATATGGAGTAGCTCCAACTGATGTTCTAACAGCCGTTCGGTAACCCAACAAAGCATACGGTAGCATCTCATGCCAATCTCTGCGATTATCAATCATTTTCCTCAAGATCTTCTTTATGTTCTTATTGACGGCTTCTATGGCTCCATTCATTTGGGGACGATAAGCGGTCGAATTTCGGTGAGTAATCTTGAATTGTTCACATAGTTCTCTTATCAAGTGACTGTTGAGATTCGCTCCATTATCAGTAATGATAGATTTCGATACTCCAAATCTACATATCAAATTGTTGCGAACAAAATCAGCGACAACTTTCTTGGTCACTGACTTATACGAAGCTGCTTCCACCCACGTGGTGAAGTAGTCAATGGCGACCAAAATGAATCTGTGTCCGTTAGAGGCGGCTGGCTCTATTGGACCAATGACATCCATGCCCCAAGCTACAAAAGGCCAAGGTGAACTCATAGCATTGAGTTCATAAGGCGGGACTCGATTCAAATAACCATGCACTTTACATTTATGACATTTCTGCACAAACTTGCAACAATCACGTTCTATAGTTATCCAAAAATAACCAGCTTAGAGGATCTTCCTTTGCCAAAGTGAGTCCATTCATGTGAGTACCACAAATTCCTGCATGTATCTGTTCCAGAAGCTTCGCAGCTTCACTAGCATTAACGCATCTGAGAAGACCTAAATCTGGAGTCCTCCTATAAAGGATTTCCCTACTTGCAAAGAAATTGATGGCCATACGATGTATCGACTTCTTCTAGTTGAACGTTGCATTCTCAGGATAAGTCCCGGTCTCTAAATACTTCTTGATGTCAAAATATCAAGGCAAATCATATGGTTCCGCTTCAACATGTGAACAATGGACAGACTGCTCTTTTACCTCTATATCCAAGGGATCAATATAACTTGTATTTGGATGTTTAATCATCGAGGCAATGGTGGTGAGAGCATCAACCAATTTATTCTGTGTCCTAGGAGTATGTCTGAACTCAATATTTCGGAATCTTTTGCAAAACTTTTGTATATACTGTACGTACGGTGTGATCTTTGGGTTCTTCACGGCCCATTTTCCTTGAACTTGATGAATCAGCAAGTCTGAGTCTCCAATAACTAGAAGCTCATGAATGTTCATGTCGATTGCCATCTTTAAACCTGTCACGATCCGAGCCTACACCCTGGACGTGGCCGACACTCGAAGACCATTGCTGGTCCCCAAGCGAACCCTCATCCTGGCTGACTATAAGCGAAAAACTGATTCAAGCATACAAAGCTTAAAAACTGAAATAAAAGTTCATAAAACTTAAATACAAACTTTAAGTCCAAAGAAAACTCTGTATAATAAAATATATACAACTCACCATAAAAAGACAACTTTAGTCTTTAAAACATTTAATAAAATAAATGATACTGACTTCTCAACTATACTGACTATCTATGAAGCCTCTAACTGATAAAGATGGAAGTCGAGACAAGACCCATGACATCCTAATAACTGATATAACTGAAAGATAAATGAAATCCTCCGAAAGCAAGGAGACTCACCATAGCTAACTCGAACTCTCGGATGTATCAACGAAGCTCCTGTTGATGATCCTGAATACATGTGTCTGCATCATGAGAAGATGCAGGCCAAATGGCTCAGTACGTGGAATGTACGAGCATGTAAGAGGAATTCTAAAACATAAACGTAAGCTTGAAACTTGATAGAAATGAAACATACTTACCTCTTCTCAAACTTACTCAACTCAAGGAATACTTAAGGGTACTCAAAACTACTCAAACTTACTCAACTCAGAAGTACTCAATGATAAGATACTCAACTCCGAGATTAGATACTCAACTCAAGAATATGATATTCGACTCAAAGATATGATATTCGACTCTGGATACTCAACTCTAGATACTCAACTTTGAATACTCAACTAAATATGACTGAACTCATTTCAATATAAAGCAATTTAAAACAAGTGCAATATAAAGAAACAAACTGTTTAAAAACATGCTGTGAAATCTGTGTGTATGCAAGGATACAACATAACTCTGAAATGTATATAAAAATACAATAAACTGATGTATATAAAAATACAATAACTTCTGTGGGAGTTTCTCTAACCGACAACCATCACATAAGAGCTATAGTGATGATACAGCGATCTACCTCACGCTGCCAGCGCATCCTATACCCGGCCAAAGGTATAGGACCTGAACTGCCTAATGGATCCACTAGTCTATTTCGAAAAAGGTTCATCTAAAAAGTATGACCCTTTTCTACCCATGGTGGCTACATGGTTTATGGAGGCTGTGAGTTGTCTAAACTCTCCCCCATATCGGTGCTCAATACTACTCCCAAAAATATACTAGCTCTTATGTTTTAAAAACATACTTCTTTCTGCTGATTTGAGATAATTGCTCAAAAACTTAGCTCAAAGGCTATCTTGGAAATCTCAGTTTCCCTGCTTGCTTCATTTAGAAAGCTATTACTCTTTTCTGAAAACTAGCCCGAAGGCCCTTTGGAAATCTCAGTTTCCGTTCTTATTTAAATGTGAAAACATTTATAAACTCTTTGGGAATACTTAGTCCCCATATACTTTTGAAGAAAAAGACTTCAAACTTTACTCTTTACTCTTTACTGAACTCAAAACTTAAGTCTTAAAACAAAGTTAAAACGTTTGTAAAAGACTTCTTAAAATATGGTTCATACCGAATTATGGACATGAACTACTCAATGCAAGGTTTTCAATAACCATAGATAGAACTCAAATACTTGGAACTCAAGAACTTCAATGATATTACTAATTTCAAGAATGCTCAACTCAGAGGGTTCGTGCGGAATTATAAGCATGAACGACTCAACTCAAAGACTCAAAGATACTTCTCTTCTCAAGACTGCTCGACTTATAGGATTCATGCGGAATTATGGGCATGAACAATTCAACTCAAAGACTTTATGGGTAACATGTAATAGTCCCATGCTTAGAAATATAATCTCAAAGGGGATTAGGAACTCAATACTCAAGACTTAGAACTTGAAGATACTACTCCTCTCAAAGATACTCAACTTCTGGAGTTCATGCGGAATTTATGGGCATGAACGACTTGACTCGTAGGTCTACATAACATTATGAAACTCATGTATGTGACTCTTCTCATTCTCTGACTTACTTCCTCAAAACTTAGTTCAAATCGATAGTTGATCTCAAAGGATTCACAATTGAACTCAAAGGCTTCCTTGAACTCTACTCTTAACTCTCTCTTGAATTTGAATTATGAATTCAAGAGTTATGATTCATGATATGAAGGATCTCAATAACAATATAGCTATTCGATAATTAGGAATATAACTTTTAAAAGAAACGTGAATTCAAGAACTCAAAATCAACTTATCTCAAGAATACTCAAATCTAGGGAAAGTTTCCTAGATTACTCTTTTACTGATCTGAAAGTAGATGTAGGGTGTGAGGACGAACTAGTCCAACACTATGATAGCCTTACATACCTAGAAGAACAAGATTATTGAAGAATCTTGAAGAATCTTTAAGAATCTTGAAGAAGAACTTGATTAGAAGCCTTGAAACCCTAGCTTGAAGGTAAACAATCAAGAAGACCTTTCTTGAGATTCTCGAGTTAGTTTCTTAAAATCTCTATAGCCAAAAATTATGATTTTCATGAGTGAAGATGAAAATCTGATTGTTTTGAGCTTTTTATTAGTCAAGAAATTCGTTGATGGTTTTCTTGGAGGTAAAAAGACAAAAACGATTATTTTCAATATTTTCCCGTCGGCTAATTCGTAACAGCACTGTATAGGTTACTAAAATAGTCATAACTTTTTACTCATATATTGGATTGACGTGAAACTGGTGGGGTTGGAAAGTAGATTCAATTACCTTTAATTGGATAGGTTATGGCTCACGTAACTCTTAATATTCTAAGAGATATGGTCGTTTAAAGTTGACCCAAGCAGAATCTTACATCAAAACTTAATGAAACTTCAAGAACACTTATCAAGAACTCATCAAGAACTCTAATCTTTAAATTTCAAGAACGAAATTACGCTGAATAAATCATGATTGGTGTGTGGGTGAAAGAACCCAACACTATGGAAGCTTACATACCTCTTAGGGCTTAATCCCATGGTGACAATCCGCAACAACTCTCAAGCATCTCGTCGAACGCTTCGATCCTTTCTCTTTTCTCCTCTTTTCTCTTCTTCTTTCTCTTTTTGAACTCTCAACTAAAACCCTAGGCTAATTTTATGATTATAAAACTGAACCTAATCAGATTAGACCCCTAAAATATTACTAAAAACGAATTAAATCTGTTTTGGTAAGGAAAAGACCAAAATACCCCTCTAAAACCCGGTTTTGACTTTCCTTAACTGGATAACCTAACTTTAAAAGGTCATATCTCACTCATCCGACCTCGAAACTTAGCAAACTTGGTGGCGTTGGAAAGATAATTCAAATATCTTCCCTACGGTATATGGTAGTACACCTAAATCATCATGAGCTATGAGTTATGGTCGTTTGAAGTCGACCCAAAACTCATACTTAGCTTAACTTGCAAAATTTCAGATTTTGCTATTTCCAATTTAATTCTTTTTGTAACTCAAGGTGCTAAATCTAATGACCTTAACACTTAAGAAAATTTTAATTCCTTACAAAAATCTCACTCATTACGAAGAAAGATTCGGGTCTTAGCTCAAAAATTTTTTGGGGTGGTACAAAACCAAGGATACAAGCTTCATATTCAGCCATGTTGTTCGTGCAATCAAATCAAAGCTTAGCCACCATAGGGTAGTGCTGACCGATTTCTGACACTAAGACCGCTCCGATACCTTTACCTTGGTGGTTTGCCACTCCATTAAAGAATACTCTCCAACCAAGGTATGGCTAAGAAATATCTTCACCCATAAATAAAACTTCCTCATCGAGAAAATAAGTCTTGAGTGGTTCGTACTCCTCATCGACTGGATTCTCCACAAGATGATCAGCCAAGGCTTGTGCTTTTATCGCCTTTTGTGCACATACACAATGTCAAACTCACTTAAAAGCATTTGACATTTAGTCAACTTCTCGGTCGGCATTGCTTTCTGGAAAAAATATACTTCAACGGGTCCATCCTGGAAATAAGGTATGTGGTATAAGAAGACAAATAATGTCTCAACTTTTGAGTGATTCAAGTTAAAGCACAACATGTTCTCTCCAAAAGAGTGTAACGAGCCTCATATGGAGTGAACTTTTTGCTCAAGTAATAAATGGCTCGCTCATTCTTGCCAGTCTCATCATGTTGACCAAGCACGCATCCCAATGCATTATCCGAGACCGACAAATATAGCAATAACGAACTCCCTTCTTGCGGAGGGACCAACACCGGTGGATTGGACAAATAGTTCTTGATAGTATTAAAAGCAGTTTGACATTCCCCGATCCACTTGGTCGAGACATCTTTTTTCAAGAACTTAAAGATAGGCTCACACACCACGGTGAATTAGCTATGAACCAGCTGATGTAGTTCAACCTTCCTAAAAAACTCATCACCTCTTTCTTGGTCTTCGGATGAGGTAATTCTTGGATTGCCTTTATCTTGGAAGGGTCAAGCTCAATGCCCCTCCTACTGACTACAAATCCCAACAGCTTGCCAGCTGGCACTCCAAAAGCACACTTGGCGGGATTCAACTTCAAATTGTATCGGCATAGACGATCAAAGAATTTCCTCAAGTGAGTCAAGTGATCCGAAGTCTCGCGGGACTTAATTATGACATCATCTACATATACCTCGATCTCCTTGTGAATCATATCGTGAAAAATGGTCTTCATAGCTCTCATGTAAGTAGTACCAGCATTTTTGAGCTCAAACGATATCACCCGATAATGATATACTCCCCAAGGCGTAATGAAAGTTGTCTTTTCTGCATCTTCTTCGTCCACCAGGATCTGGTGCTGACCTGCATAACAATCCACAAATGACTGCATCTCATGCTTAGCACAATTATCAATGAGAATGTGAATGTTTAGTACGAGAAAATTATCTTTCGGGCTTGCTTTGTTGAGAATCAACGCAAATTCTGATCTTTTCGCTTTCTTGGCAACCAGAACAACGTTAGCTAACCATGTCAGATATTGCGTCAGTTCCACTACTTGAGACTAGATCTACTTGGTAATCTCTTCTTTGATCTTTAAACTCAACTCAGGGTTGAACTTCTGAGTTTTTTATTTTACAGGATTGAAATCTAGATTAATCGGCAATTTATGGGACACGATATTCGTACTCAGCCCCGACATATCTCTGTAAGACCAGGCAAACACATCAATGTATTCTCTAATCAAACGAACTAGGTCTCTTCTTTGAGTTTCAGTCAGATGGACACTAATTCTGACTTCTTTGACATACTACTCATCTCCGAGATTCNTGAGAATCAACGCAAATTTTGATCTTTTCGCTTTCTTGGCAACCAGAACAACGTTAGCTAACCATGTCCGATATTGCGTCAGTTCCACTACTTGAGACTCAATCTACTTGGTAATCTCTTCTTTGATCTTTAAACTCAACTCAGAGTTGAACTTCTGAGTTTTTTATTTTACAGGATTGAAATCTGGATTAATCGGCAATTTATGGGACACAATATTCGTGCTCAGCCCCGACATATCTCTGTAAGACCAGGCAAACACATCAATGTATTCTCTAATCAAACGAACTAGGTCTCTTCTTTGAGCTTCAGTCAGATGGACACTAATTCTGACTTTTTTGACACACTACTCATCTCCGAGATTCACAGTCTCAGTTTCTTCCAAATTTGGCTTGTGTTGATTCTCAAATTGTCGAAACTCTTCGGCAACATGTTTGGGTACCTCATTTTCTTCTTCACATTCCTCGCACTCATCATCATCTGCCTCATATCGTTCACTCGGTTCATGACATGACATGACATTGGCATATTTTAAATTAATATTACTGAAATCATAAACAATCAAAGTTAGGAAAGTAAAATGTAAACAAATAAGTAAACAAATTTTTGATAAAAGAGGCTTTCGTTTAAACTGAAAAACAAGCATAAACTTTGGCCATGGCTAAGGGTCATTTTGCCTTTTTAAACATCACAAGGGAATTTAAAAGCTTCAAACAAGTAAAAACTGCATAAAGGGCGGGTCTCGGGCCTTTTTCCGGATTACCGCCGATTTTAAAAACAAACATAAACACATGTCTTTTCTACCAAGCTGCATGGGAAATCAGGAGCGGTGTGGAGGTCCAATTTTGCAATTGCTCCTCAAGTTTTACATCACAGATTCCCGATGTCCCAGCATCTTCCTCGATGACCGTATCAATCTCCTCAAAAATGCCCTAGATTTCTTCTCCGAGACCATCATCATTGACATATCCTTGCACTGGGAATGACTGGTACAGATAAGAAATTGGCCTGGATAATGCTTGTTCAACACTCTTGTTCTTCAACTCTGCTTCGTCATCTGTTGGGACATACCCCAAACCAAACTTTGTTCCTCTGGCGGGAACTTGAATAAGCTCGACAATTCCTTGGACTCAAGGTCCGTTCGGGCCGTAGGCCCTTTGTACTCAAAGTGGTCTTTCTAATTGGCCCAACACGCCTTGGGTGCTGGATCGTCTTAAGCCAATAAGCTAAATTTCGGGATTTAGTTTGGCTCTACACTAGTTTTGACTAAGAGTGGCTTTGTTTATAGTGGAGAGGTGACCCAAATGGACTACTTGGGCTGGAATAGTTAACGAACGTTGACTATTCAGTAGCCAACTATACTTGTCAGGGTGCCCCGAGAACAATTTGGTTAACGAACGACTGTGGCCTGCATAATCGTCCTTTAAATGGAAAATTAAAATAAATGTCGTTTGACGGAGTATGTCATGCCATTAATGCAACAATTTAATAAATACGATAAATAAAACAAGTAGACAACTAAAAACACATAGCCAGATAAAATAATCTGAAGGTTAGAACCATTCAAATCCCCAGCAGAATCGTCATTTCTGTTTTACTCGAAAATAAAAAAAATGATTGAGTTTTCAAAAAATTGACGAAACTTATGATTTAAGGAAAATCGAATTTTCAAAAAAACAGAGTCGCCACTTAATATTTAGTAAGAATCAAGAAAAACTTAAGGTTTTCAAAAAACTCAAACAAATAAAATCTATTGAAAAAAAAAGGTTCGAAGTTCAATGTACGTTCTGAGAAGGTGTTAGGCCCTTTTAATGTCCGCTAACTTGCGATTGACCGGCGATTTGACTAAAAATGACTTTGACTAATTTTTTGAGAAAATATTAAATAAGTGAAAAGAAATTCGCTTTTTATTTATTTATTTATTACATCTTTTTATATTATAATTTTATTTTCATTTTTTTCATTTTTTAAAAAATATTTTTAATTAAGTAAAGAACTCATTTTCATTTATTTTTATTCTTTATTCTTATTACTATTATTTTTTTTATTAATTATTTTATGTGGAAATATATTTATAAAAAAAGGGGGGNACCTATGGAAGGTAGGTAAATAAAATATGTATAAAATAAATGTTTATATTTTTTAATACAAAAGCGAAATGGCTATTTATGAGAATTTAATTAGATCACATCATAAAATAAATAAAGTTAGTCAAATACAATAAAATAAATAAGAGAGGGAAAGAAAATAATCAAATTTGAGACTTTGACCCAATTTTCACAAATCTTGGATCCTGCTGAAATTTCCTTGGACCTTTGGCCCCCCTTTTTCATTCTCATTTGTCTTGATATACAGTAGGTGTATATTCTATGTGTACATTATGTATATAACTGATTCTTGAACTCCCAGACGTTTGTTTTATTCGGACTTTGTATTTTCTGCATTTTCACCTGCTTTCCCGTATTTTTGAACCTGTATAATGTTATTTTTTGACTGTATACCCATGTACACAACGGGTATATTAGTGTATACAACCCTTTCTTTGGGCTTTTCGGACACCTATGATTCAACATTTCAGCCCATGTATAACTCTACAGCCCTGTTTGTCATTTTGGAACTCAATTGACTCGATAAAAATAGAGAATTAACGAAAAATGCAAACGGGTAAACCGAATCCAAATGGATTCACTCGGGATATTCACATGAAGCAAGAGGAAAGGATGAATTAGTATATTCTAATCATATGTATATTAATACAACTTAATCGCAAGGAGAGCAGCCCACTAGAAGTCAAAATTTACAATATGACCAGATCTTTTAAAGAGGCATATTTACAATTCAAAGAATCATGACTATAAATGGGGAAATCAACACATGCAAGCATATTGCTTTCGACACATGGAAATAAATAGAACAACCACTAATCAAGAATTCAAATTGAAAAGGTAAAGGAGGGGACAAGTACTCTCATGATTTTAAATGGAACATTAGCTAAATTGGACATAATGAGAAAACTAGAAACCTTCTTCTATCGGTCTAATACATTTGAAAACACAATCATGAACGTACAACTACGAACACCTAAATAAATAAGTTACAGGTATACAAAAATATAGACAAAAATATACGTCACCAACAATACTAGATACTGTCATTTCATCCTCCTTATAAATTTTTTTTAGGATGCAAATGATTAAGAAACAGATTTGGAGACTATACCCAAAGCAAAGGAAAGAACAACAATCGACCTATGAATCAACATCTCACATATGAGGCTTTACTTATTATCCATAAATAACAACATTCAAACAAACACAATTACTCAAGATGGAAACACAAGAATCTAAGAAAGTCTAGACATATAACTAAAGACAACATTCCATTTTTAACATTAACAACATTCCACGGCCAGTAGAAGAATCAATCAGCAACTAATTCCACACCAGGGATCTAACATTCATTAGGCAAAGAGATATGTCAACATCATCATTCTAACATTCCCTCCTTAACAACATTCTTGTTAAGAACATAAACCAAATCAAAGAAGGAATTACAAACTAAAACAGCAAGCGAAGAGGATTTTACCTCTTTTCGGGCAGCAAGTTGGGACGAGGATGAGCAGGGACGAGCTTTCACGATCTTAAAAGAAAACTCAACGAACTCCCTTTTTCCTGACGACCCACACACAAGGAAAGAAACGAGTATCTCCGATGTGTTTCTAAATGAAATTTTTGTTGTTTTTGAAGTTCTTTTCTTTGGAAAATCTTCCAAAATATCTCTCAACTTAAAAAAAAAAACAGAAACTAGACTCTTTGCTCCAAAATATATCTCCAAAAAAAAATCCCCCCCTCTCATATCGAAATAGTAGTGGGTTATATAGATGGATGTTAGGATTCTGACCTTGGAGGGAAAGGGATCAAAAGTTGAATTCTAGGGCCTAATTCAAAATTCAAAACTCCGAAACCTTTCACCAATTTAGGGAGACAACTTTTTCTTGCAATATTGCCCAATTCCGAAAGAGAAAAGGGCGAATCGACGATTGATTTGCATTCCTCGTCCTTGCTATGCCACGTTGCTCGATCTCGAGCCAAAAGGATGGAAACGTGTGCCTTTGTTTGTTGCTGCTGCGACAGTACTGGTCTGAGAGATGTTGAGGAAGGAGACAAAGAGAAACAGAGTACCGTCTATGCGCGTACTGATTTACGCGTGTTGACTCACGCATATTGATGTCGTGTATCTTGATGCGTATAACTGGTTGATTTGGCGTCATTTGCTGCAGTTTGGGCTGTCATTTCTATCGCTGTTAACGTTGGAGAAGAAGAAAAAATGTGGTGGAGTCGATCGGGTATTGGGTAAAAGAAAGCGGATAGGTTGAGGAATTGTTGTGCTTATGTAGTTGCTGGAAATTGCACTGTTGTTGGGCCTGGGTCGGCTGGAATTAAGAGGAAAGTTGGAATTGAAAACGGAATGGGCTGAGGGAAGAGAAAATGAGCTGCTGGGAATGGAAGGGCTGCTGAAAATTTAAAGGAAAGCCCAAAATTTAGTCTTAAAATGGGTTTGAGCAAAATGTTAGATTAGGCTAAAATTGTAATTAGATAATGGCCTAAATAAAGTTCAAACGTAACCAAATCGGAATTAATCGATGAATTTGGTCAAACTTAAGCAAAATGAATTAATGCAAATTAATTAATGAGCTTCTCAATTTTAACAAAATAAAACAATAATTTAGACTAAACTAATTTTAATAGAATATTTAAAATAAATCCTTTTGAGATGATTTTCGAATATTTATGAAACATACCAATTATATCTATAAAATTATATGAAGTATATTTTCTATTTATAAATTATAAAAATCGTCTAGATCACTTAAAATGACTTTGGAAAATAATTAAATTTTATAAAACAAATTGTTCTAAATTGCTTCGGGAGTTAAGAAGCTCGTGAATTATTTCCTATCGAGGAGGGTCAAAATTGGGTGTCAACAAGTTCAATTTGCCCTCGATGGTTGAAAGTGTCGGTAATTGTGAAACATTGCTTGGTAGATTGTCAACTTGCAAAACAATGTTGGATTCAATCAAATTTTGATTGGCATGATGTACTAGGAGATTTTGTGGCATTGTTTGAAGAGCAAAGAAAGTGCAATGCAAAAATAAAAATAGAGGAAGCAGTCATGATTTTGTGGAGCTTATGGGAAGCCAGAAATAATTTATGTTGGAATAATAAATAAAATATGTCCGCAGCCACTTTGTACCGTGCGAAGAAGGAGCTGGAGGAATGAAGGAGCGCCAATTCAGGAGCCGAGATGACAGTTGCTGCTACAAAAATGATAACTAAATGGGAGCGACCTCTGCTTGATACAATTAAATGTAACATGTACCGATGCCTCTTACGATATCAATATCGATTTGGCGGGCATATGCATGGTGCTACGTGATCACTTCAGTCAATTTATTGTTGGAAAAAATTTATTTCTTGGCCGTGTGGCTAGCCCGTTGCTGGCCAAGATCATAGGGGTGCGTAGGCTCTTAGTTGGTTGAAGGACCGATTCAGTAGAACGAGGTTGGTTGTGGAAACTGATAATTTACTTGTGAGGCAAGCTCTGGAAGAAAACTTGGTGAATTACACTTATTTTGATTCTTTAGTTTTTTATTGTAAAACTCTTATCAAAGAGTTACCTTTTCTCTCTTTGTCGATTGTTAAGAAATTAGCGAATCAGGTTGCTCATTATCTTGCTAGAGCCTCTGTTTCTATTTCTAGCTCGATGGAGTGGGATACTAACCCTCTATCTCTCATTACTGATGTACTTATTTTCAATTTGAATAATACATGATGAAAGAACCATTTCAAAAACAAACAAAAAAAACTTTATTAATTACTAAATTAACAAATAATCCAGTAGTATATCGGCTATAACTTAGCAAAGTACTTTCTTTTGGTAATACCATGCCACTTCTTTGCAATGGCAAGATTAAATATTTGTTTGATCATGAGAATTATTCTCCGTTTTAGGATTTTTATTTTATTTTAATGAAAAATCACTATTTTGATCATGAAATTTTCAAATATGACTTGAAGTTAAACATATTTTCCAGTTATATATTAGCATTATTTTAGAAATTGAATGAGAAAAAAGAGGAGGATTATATTATATTTCTTCATCTATGGAAAGTAAGTGTTTTTTTTGCTACTTTTGACATATCAATGTTTAGATATGATACATAAACGTACCTTTTAAATTGACCTCATCTTGCATTTATGTCTTTCAATTTTGGATGTGCATAAGTAGACACTTAAATTTGTATAAAATTAAATAAGTAAACACACATGTCTTACGTGACATAATACACGTAGGACGTCATGTAGAATGGAGAATTATCATGTAGAATGCCACATAGGACATGCATGTCTACTTGTTCAATTATATACAAATTTAAGTGTCTACTTGTATACACCCAAAATTGAAGGGCATAGACTATAGATGCCAATTGAGACCAAATCAAAAGGACATTTTTATATATTATGCCCAATGTAAGATTGTTGAGTTAATTAAAGTTCTCAAATTGTTATTAGTTTGGACCTTCATTCCACAGGTTTATCAAAGAAAATGCCACACACAACTTGTGTGAGACTTGAGTAAGTATTTTCCCTCAACAGAATGATGTATTGATTCTGGTTGAATTCAATTTTTATTGGGTCAAAATGGATTGAGCTAATGAATGAACAGGTCAATAACTCGCCCAAACTTAAATGTATTGGACAAATTGAGTTTCATTCTGCCAGCCCTGATACAATATACACATAGGGGCACCAAGGACCTGTTAGGGTTTTGCCCTGATTTTCTTATCATAATTTAAGATTTATTTTTCCTTAAAAAAATGACAAAACATTACCATAAATGTTTTTATTTTTCCTGAAAGGAAAATATATTTTTCTTCCATATTTGGTTTATTCTTTCCTCTTAAGAAAAGGTTTTGGAGTAGCTAGTTCTTTTCTAGTAGAAAAGATTTTAGGACTCTATAAATATATGTTTGTTTCTTCTAACACAAACACAATAACATCCACAATGTAGACATTTAAAGAGTTTAGTTTATGGGGAGATTTATTCTCTCAACAGTTATAATATTTTTCTTTTAAATTAGTTTTCATATTAATAATATTATGTTTTAGTATCGCTTTATTTGTCATCTGATTTATCGTCATCTTGATTGCAATTGTAAGCTTCCGTATGACGCCTTAATCATCCTTCATAACCCAACAAGTGGTATCAGAGCACCTGGTTCAATGATCTAATATTGGTTCAACAAGATTGAAAAAAGGTTCAAGTGGTATCAGAGCACATGGTCTAACGATCCCATGGTCCGATGATCTTATGGTTCAACAAGATTGAAGAAAGGTTCAAGTGATTTCAAATCAATTTGCAACAACTTTGATGATAATGAAGATTTTTGTCGAGCTACATGTGGAGAAGAAGTTTCAACCATATTTTCAACATTCCTGTTGCTACAATTTTTAAAAATAAAAATAAAATATTTTTAACTCATATGTTTTAAACTTTATTTTTAATCATGACAAGCAACAATGATGAAGATTTTGTGAAGAACAAGATTATCATGCAATGAAGAAGACAAATCAAGCTTTGTCAAGAAAATCTAGCCAAAATGGGAGATTTGTTAGGGTTTTGCCCTGATTTTCTTACCATAATTTAAGATTTATTTTTCCTTAAAGAAAAGACAAAACATTACCATAAATGTTTTTACTTTTCTTGAAAGGAAAATATAATATTCTTTCATATTTGATTTATTCTCTCTTTTTAGGACTCTTTTTCTAGTAAGAAAAGGTTTAGGACTCTATAAATATAGATTTGTTTCTTCTAACACAAACACAATAACATCCACAGTGTAGACATTTAAAGAGTTTAGTTTATGGGGAAATTTATTCTCTCAACAGTTACAATATTTTTCTTTTAAATTAGTTTTCATATTAATAATATTATGTTTTAGTATCGCTTTATTTGTCATATAATTTATCACCGTCTTGATTGCAGTTGTAAGCTTCCGTATGACGCCTTAATCATCCTTCATAACCCAACAGGACCACTACCTCCCTATTATGTCATCACTAAATTAGTCACTTGGTCAGTCACTTACTAGTTCACAATTCTACTTAATTTGGTTAATTAACAGTAAGACATAAAAACAAGAGATAGATGAAATGAATTAACAATCCTCAATTAAGAAAAAGATAAATAAATGTGATAAATTGAGGGAAAAAAGGCTAACATTAATTAGAAAATATCGAGAACTTCTAATATATATGAAGTTGTTGGCCCTCCTAGGCATAATGATGAGAAATGCATATTATCTCATATTTACGTTTTCTAATTTCTAAAATGTCATATATAGAATATGTCTGTGGGAGTGATAATTAAACCATCCATCCCAAGCTTTACCTGGCCTGCACGTTCCTTCTCTAGCTGGTAATAAAATCAAAAGTGTAATACGTGTTCTTTCTCTATCGAAACAACAACAATAATTAATTCCACAAAATAAGATTTGGAAATGATAGAATATTCTTTCTCTAGGATCTGTAATGAGTCTTGTACGATATAATACATGTAAGATATTATGTATGACAAAAATTATCATGTAAGATGTCATATAGAATGTGTGTATATATTTGTTCAATTTTATACAAATCTAAGTATCTACTTATGCACACTCAAAATTAAATGACATAAATATGAACCAATTAAGAAGCACGAGATAGAACTAACTCTCAGAATTTAGATTTTAGGATAATTTGGTTGGCTCTTCACATCTACAATGAGCTAAGCTGATGTGTTGCATAGAAAATGAGTACATAGAAAATTCACAAATTTACAGGTCAAATCACATTGAATGTTGACAATTACTCCCTCCGTTTCACAAAGAATGACCTGGTTTGACTTGGCACGGAGTTTAAGTAAATAAAGAAGACTTTTGAATCTTGTGGTCTTAAATTAAAGTTATGTCAAATGTACAAAATTGCCCTTAATCTTGTGGTCTTAAACATGCCACGTGGAAAGCAAAAAGTAAAATGTTACCAAAAAAGGAAATAAGTCATTCTTTTTTAAACTGACTAAAAAGGAAAGGAGGTCATTCTTTGTGAAATGGAGGGAGTATTTTTTTGTCTTCAGACTTGGGAAATATTTTTTTGGACGGCCTTTGCTAATTAAGGACTATCCTATTTTCCTTGATTTTAATTTCATTTATAGATAACAAAGAAAGGATAATATATATTTGGTGGCCACTCGTACATATATATATCGCAGACCACGTAGTATAATTTCATGAAGAGTTTTTGAATAGTGTGTGAATCAAGCGTATCTTGAATTATATGTGATATATATGAATTCTCATGCAATTTGAGATATATAGAAAACTCAATATCAGAACTAATCACGATTCCTTAAAATTCGCGTCATTGCTACTTTTAAGAGATAAATTAGTGATCGGACAAGATTTGATTTGTCAATTTTGTTTGCATCTCCTCTTTATTGAATATTTATTTTATTGAAGTGTTTGTAGTGGTAAAAAATAATTTTTTAAAAAATAATTTTATCACTAGACAGTGTCTATTGTTCTTTTATTAATCATAAAAAATATTAATAGGGACAAGTACAAGCAATGGAGGCTAGGCCTTATCTTACTAATCCTAATGAAGTACCTAACTTCTGCTACCTAACAAACATGAAGAAAATAAGAGCTAGAGAGAATTAAGTATTTTCTGATCATCACAGAATTTGTAATACACTCCATGATAATATTACAAATAAGGATGCTTAAATAATGTAAAAATATGTCAATCAAGAAGAAAGTTGAGTTACCAGCCTCAAACTTTATATTATTAAAGCATGAATTAAAAAAGATTGATTGCCCATCAAAAGTAACTTGAAGTATTTTTCTTTTGTCTTCTTCTTCAACCTATCCAACAACACTTGATGATTCATACATTCTTTATGGATTTATTGGATCTAGTTGAACCTATTGATATTGTCAAATGGTTTTGCTTTGCCTGTCGCATCGGTAGGTGCCTTGGAACAAACTCCTCAGTCATTTTACCGTCCCAACTATGTTGCCTTCCATATGTCTTCTTTTTGCTTTTGTTGCTTCCACTTCTTTGTTGCCCAGGTGATATATCCCCTTCCCTAGCCACTCTATCAAAGAAAATGTCCAACATATTGTCTTCCTCATCTTCATCAAGAGAATCCTCACCCAAATCCACTCCATCTTCATCAAGAGAATCCTCACCCACATCAATTGTATTTGACACTAAGGCACTTGACCCATTCTTCCTTGCAAGCACACATTTAGGCACAAATATAGGAGCTTCTGGACTTAATTTGCTATTTAAAGCAGGTGGTGAGACTTGTTTTTCTTGGATCAAATCGTGGTCACTCTCTGTTAACCTTACTTGCTTTCCAGTAGTCTTCAATAAAACATCAAAGCTATTCGAACATAATAGGTATCTTGAGGCATTACTAGTATCTTGCCTTTTCTCACTGTCATAAAAATTCCCAATCGAACCCTTTTCACTACATGGAGAATTATTTTGACTAGTAGGGGAAAGGCTCCGACTACTAGTTGATTTTTTGTGTGCAACCAGTGTCTAATTTTTAGTTGAATTCTCGTTTTCAACTTGCAAAACATACTGCCCAGAATTTTCAGCATCTTCAACATTAGATGAATCCATTATTTTTTGTCCTGAATCCATTAATTTTTGCCTTGAATCAACTCGCGGCGCATCAACTCTTGATGTTCCCCCTGCGTCTTTAGTTGCATCAGACATCAAATTCATCCATTTTGGTTATTGCAATCACCTTTATTTTCGGTAGTTGTTTGAACAACAATATTACTTGTATCAACATCCATTGAGTTTACACGATTTTACTCGAAAGTGAAAGCAACTAATTGTCAATAAAAAGAAGTAGCTTTACTTTGATCGACATTTACAGTCTTTCTTTTTTCATTTAATATCTCTCTCGCATCGCCTTGATACTTTTCACTATCGGTAGTACCTTTTAAAGCACCTTCAATGGTATCATCAATTTGTTTGTTATTTTGATTTCTTTTCGAACAACTATCTTCATAATGACCTTAGTGCTTACAAATAATTGCAATACAAAGGTAGATTATCATATACAATCTCCTGAAAAACCTCGATCAACTTACCAGATTTTCCATCCACAAACTGCAACCTTATACGATTTGGAAGCTTTTCCATTAGATCAAGTATAACCTTGACCCTAGTTGTGCTAGGTCTTGANNACTTTTCACTATCGGTAGTACCTTTTAAAGAACCTTCAATGGTATCATCAATTTGTTTGTTATTTTGATTTCTTTTCGAAATTAAACGACAACTATCTTCATAATGACCTTGGTGCTTACAAATAATTGCAATACAAAGGTAGATTATCATATACAATCTCCTGAAAAACCTCGATCAACTTACCAGATTTTCCATCCACAAACTGCAACCTTATACGATTTGGAAGCTTTTCCATTAGATCAAGTATAACCTTGAACCTAGTTGTGCTAGGTCTTGACTTGATTTGAGTAGCTTTATCTATAGCTATTGGTTTCCCAACTGCTGATGCTATAGACAACATAGACTTCTTTGCAAACAAATTTGGAGATAAGTTCGGTAAAGAAATTCAAACCATAGCTAACGGCGTTTCCTCCTTAGGTTATATCCAATGGACCATGGAAAAACCCTACATTGGTGCTCCTCTCCATTGTTGAGAAGTTAATTAACTGAACGAGATAAAGCTAGTACATAATCTTCATATAGATCAAACCTCAACAAAATTTGTCTTGGAGCAAGTAAGCCAATTAAACAATTGCCCTTGGTACCAAGATGTTTCGGTAAAATTGACCTTAATACCTTCAAATCTGGCACACCATGGGATAATTTAAACACTACTGCTTGATGTAATCCCTCTTTGATCATAAAGTCTTGCCTTTCCTCCATTGAAAAACGTGATAGTAGGTTCTCCATGAATGATTTCGATTGATTTTACAATTGTTTTGATTTAATTAGGGCAAATTATTTAGGATTTATAGTATTGGAATTTAAAAGGGTGGCGTATGCGGTGGTTTGGGGTGGTGGAGCGGGCTGGACAACCTCGAAAGGAGACTGTCCAGTGGCCTTAGCAACCATGACTGCTGCCTGCCGACCTAGGGTTTGAAAAGTAGTCCCCGTAATTCGTGCTTTTTCGTGAGTGTGCTTGTTTCTTCTGGTTATGATTATCTATGGTAAAAAACAATTAATATCAAGGATAAAATGAAAAAAAATGTATTAATTTTATCTTGAGTTTTTAAAATGATGCAATCGATATTTGAGATGAATTGCAATAACAGTTTTGATGTTTATACATATTCCGTTCATGTCCACCCTTGACCATGCATATCCAGTGGTGGAGCTATATACATTTGACGAGTATCAATCAATATTCCTTTGTGAGAAAATTACACTAATGTTATTAGACAAATATATGTTACATATTGATATTCTTTGACTTTAATACAATCTAACTTTTTTTATATTTTAATATTTCTTAATTAAAATTCTGACTCCGTTATTGTACATGTTCAAGGTGAGTTACATTGCGAAAATTGGAGACCGCATATCTAGAGGGGGGAAGTAATTAATTGATGATAAGTAGGTTGATTGATACGCATATGTTATTTGGATTCTTCCAAAAAGAAACAAAACTAGCTAGCTACCTTGCACTTTCCGTACTCGCAATCCTAGTTTTTCTTCTTCTGTCTTTTTGTCCGACTTGTGCGAGTCTAAATATCATCCCATTTTTGTTTAAATTGTAGCAGGTATATGAGCAGAGCGAGTTGTTCGAATTATAAGTACCTTGTACTTTTAACTCGAAAATTGTGAGTAAATTTAAGTCACTAAAAAAATTATTACTTATAATATTAACGGAAGATGCAAATCATTGTAGTTGATCGTTCTTCGAAATTTCACGGTCACTTTTATAGATATGCACTAGTGGCTAAAAATTACAAGTTGCACAAACTAGCTGTCGAGAAAATGAAGAGGAAAAGAGGAAGACAACACAATTCAATAATGCCTACTCAATTTCAATTTTTCAATTATGATATAGTTTAGAAAAACTTATTTTCTTTTTCAAAGTGAAAAATCTTATTTACTCTAAAAAATAAAATAATTTAAAGTCAGCTATATGTTCCAAACTCAACTTAAATTTCAAATATTTGTTTTCACCGCACTCTAAGGGCCCGTTTGGCCATAGATTTCCCAAATAATATTTGAGAAAAAAATTGACAAATAGTGTTTGTCCATACAATTTGCTATTATTTGGCAAATATTTTTGGCAAATATCCCAAATTCCCAAATACTAGTTTTTTCTAGTATTTGGGCCAAATCTCATTAATTGGGATCTTTTGAAAATTGAAATTTTACTCCAAACTTTTATCTTTTACAAAAACACTCTCTATAGTAGTTGTTTGTGTCGTATTACATAATTTTTCACGTGAACACCAAAATAGTGATGAAATATTCAGTGAATATTAAATGATGATATGGTTGTTGATGAAAATGATGAAAAATCGACTCAGGGTAATAAAGTCATGTGATTTGTCTACTTCACGATGTATGGAATGATGCTTGTTGCACTCACTCCAAACTACCACATTGCTTTAGTGTCATGGACACTATTTGTTATTGTCGCAACGAAGATTCAATTGACTTGTAATACAAACTTATGGTTAGTTTTGATAGTTTTTAAAAACTTATGGGTATAAATCATATTTTTCTAAAAAAGTGAAATATATTTCCCAAATAATATGGTCAAACACATGGTGAAATATCATCCAAATTTTCACCCAAATAATATTTGCAATAATATTTAGAAATTTATGGTCAAACGCTAGCTAATTATTCCTTTAAAATATCACATTATTTATATCCAACCTACATAAAACTTCATTAATTGTTAGATATTTTCAAACTATTTGCCTTTTCAAATTCACAGTATATATATCTTTCTACTTCCCAACACCCAAAGTACGACTGAACTCTCTCACTGACACAAACTCCAATGGGTTTCCACATCCCTTCTACTTCTCCGGCCAGAAAATGGCTTGGCTTCGTCGCCGCCGTGTGGGTCCAAGCTATCTCCGGTAACAATTACACTTTCTCTAACTACTCCGACGCTCTTAAATCCCTCATGTCCCTCACACAGCTCCAGCTTAACAACCTCTCCGTCGCTAAAGACGTCGGAAAAGCCTTCGGCATCTTCGCCGGCTTAGCTTCCGACCGATTACCTACTCCCGCCATTCTCCTCATTGGTTCAATAGAAGGCTTTATTGGCTATGGCGTTCAGTGGCTTGTTGTTAGTGGTCGAATTCAACCACTCCCGTACTGGGTCATGTGTATTTTCTTGTGTATGGGTGGGAACAGTACGACTTGGATGAATACTGCCATTTTAGTTACTTGTATTCGTAATTTTAGGAAAAATAGAGGCCCTGTTTCGGGAATTTTGAAAGGGTACGTCGGTTTAAGTACAGCTATATTCACTGACATTTGCTCTGCTCTATTTGCAAATGACCCTTCATCTTTCTTACTTTTGCTTGCTCTAGTCCCTTTAGTTGTTTGTTTCACGGCGGTTTTATTTCTCCGTGAAATTCCACCTTCTTCTACCCCTGCTGAAGAGAAAGATGAAGTTAAATATTTCGGCATCATAAATGTTGTCGCAGTTTTTATAGCTGTTTATTTATTAGCATTCGATATTTCAGGCCCTCATGGCACTGTTTTTTCGCAATTATTTGCTGCTATATTACTGATTTTACTGGCGTCGCCTTTGTTCATTCCCATGTATCTAATGGCGAAGAATTTTATTCGTTCCAATTCGGTGAATCTGGACTTTGAAGGTAACAATATTGCAACTGTGCCATTTTTGGCTGAACAAATTGTGGAGAAAAAGGATGTTGGGGTTGTGACGAAGAAGGAAATGGCGACTGTGCCGGTGATTGGAGAAGATCACACAATATTTGAGGCAATGAGGACTGTGGATTTTTGGATATTGTTTTTCTCGTTCCTTTGTGGAGTTGGAACAGGTTTGGCAGTGATGAATAACTTGGGGCAAATGGGGTTGGCTATGGGTTATGTGGATGTGTCCATTTTGGTGTCATTCACAAGCATTTGGGGATTTTTCGGGCGTATTATTTCCGGATCTGTTTCTGAATACTTCATCAAGTAAGTTAACTGATCATTCTATTTTTAATGAGACGATTTATAGTCATGTGACTTATTTTAGATAAATTGGGACGGAAGGAGTAGTATTTTGTTTGTTTAGTTTTGACTTTTCATGCAGTTTGAGACTTCTGAATCTCATGATATTAAACTAAAATGGCTTAAGTCATCAACAACCACTTAAAGTTGTTCGCATAATTCACTTAGACACTTGAATTCAGGCTTGTACCTATTGAACACCTCTACCTGTCTAAATTCTAACCATTTGAGCATTCTTTGCCTACATGGCATTTTGAGTGTGATTCACGTATACTGAGCGAGTGAAGTGTGAAAATATTTAATTAGATTTTTTTTAAAAATTTTTTTTTTTTATCTTTCTTCTTCTTTGTGGTTGCTGCCACTACTCCTCAACCAAACCATCAAGCAGCAGTCGTCGTCTCCGCCTCTGCTTGTTCGTTATTGTTTTCTTCAAATCTAGATCGATTAAAAATTTGTTTCTTTTCCTTTTTTCACTGAATCTTTGTCATATTGTTGATTTATGGAAGCCAAACAAAGTTATAAATTTGCAATTTAACTCTTACTTTGTGACAATTATGACGAACCAAAAGTAACTCAAAGGGCTTATTCCGATCCTGGCCGCTGATAACAATGAGTTTGTCACTCACAAGGATACTCCGGCGAGGGAAGAAGAACAAGGACCTCAGTCGACGACGACGAAAACAATGAAGTTCCACAAAATCTTTACAAATCATTTTTAACTCTTAACACTTCTTCATCTTCGGAGCTCATGTCTGCTCTTGACGTCTTTTTCAAAGTAAATTTCTCTAATTCACTATTCTGTTTTTTTCAATTGTAGAAGCAAAATACTAATCTAAATGGATAGACAATAACAAAACTATATCCTTTTTCATGTTTTTATGTGAAGTACATATAGAAGCATTAATATAATGATTGAAATTATTGGAGATTTCAGTGCCGCCGGAGTTTTTGAACAATGTTGAAGTAGCTGGAATGGATTGCAGTGGAAGGGTTTGGTGAGTGGGTCGGGCTTACACATTTTTTAATAATAATAATTTTCTTTTTCTTTTAAATTATAATACATTTTAAAATAATTTTTTTGGATCCAAATAACACATGTCATTATTTAATTTGCCAAATTGCCACGTCACCGCGAGTGTATATCACTCATTTTATACTTTTAGCTGATTGTTCAAAAAATGTTAAAATGGTTCAAATTCGAAGGAGTAGAGGTGTTCAATAGGTACAAGCCTGAATTCAGGTGTCTAAGTGAATTATGCAGACAACTTTAAGTGGCTGGCGATGACTTAAGCCAACTAAAATTATGTACATGCTATATGGAAAGTGAAATTAAAAAGTTGTCCTAAAACAAAAAAAAAAAGATATTTTTTTAAAACCCGCTAAAGAGAAATTAGGACAAAATAAATTGAAACGGAAGGAGTACTTTAACAGTTAAACTGTTCACCTATACAGCTTGTTTTGTTGGTTCATTAAATACTAATTTTATCTGTTTCATTGGATATGGAGATTAAGAAGAAAACTTTTGATACTAATGAAAGTGCATTCCATTAACGTTAATGAGAGGTTTAAAATCAATTTAGTTCTAAATATAGAAAAATGTCCCTCTTATTTTTGGAACAAACTGAACTAATTAAGGAAATAGTGTAAAGTAAAACTAAAATTTCTGTTGTCAATATTGTTTTTCTCAGTGTATTTTTAGTTCACTTTTTTGAAAGTATTTATTCTTACTCATTTAAGCATGAGATAGAACTCATAAGAGTAATTTAATCAAATATCTTTTATGATTAATTCTATTGAATAATATTTATAATAGGCATGATAAAACTTTAAACATAGAGCCGTTTTATCTTTGTGGTAGGCAGAGGGGAGCTGGGAGTTAGCGAGGGGTTCAATTGAATTTCTTTGCTGAAATAGGGCAAAACAAATTCTCTTGATTCTGCATAAACTGTTGAATTCCCTTGACACAAAAGGTGATAGTGTTGGTGGTGACAAAAGCGATTCAAAAATTGTGTTAAAAGATCATAAATTTTCAAATCTTATAAGCATGATGTTCCTGTTTTTGTTTTTGGAATCCTCTTGTATATTTTTCTGGATCCACCACTGATGATAGTTATACAGTAACATTTAAAAGATGGGTCATACAAATTAGCTGATTCGTTTAATTATGTGCTTTATATATGTCATTGGCTCTCTCTGATAAATGTTAGTGCTATGTTTAATAGACATCTTGGAACCCAGTGTCGTCAACAAGATTAACAAAGATTAGAAAAGAAAAATTAAATAAAGATCTATGGGTAATTTGTTTCTTGTTACCTCTTAATTGTATATGTGGCATTCGTTTACTGAACTTAGTTTCTGTGTTTGAAGGAAAGCTGCAATACCAAGGCCTGTATGGAATGCAGCTTCACAAATTCTAATGGCTATTGGATATATCCTAATGGCCATGGCTACGCCAGGATCACTATACATTGGCTCTATTGTCGTAGGAATTTGCTATGGAGTTCGTCTTGCTGTCACTGTTCCTACTGCCTCTGAACTCTTTGGTCTCAAGTACTATGGTCTCATCTACAATGTCCTTATCCTCAACCTTCCCCTCGGGTCATTTCTCTTTTCTGGTTTGCTTGCTGGTTTACTTTATGATGCTCAGGCAACAAAGACAGCGAGTGGTGGCAACACATGTATAGGTGCTCATTGTTACAGGCTTGTGTTCATAGTTATGGCTATAGCATGTATCGTTGGATTTGGATTAGATGTCTTGTTATCGATCAGAACCAGGAGCTTATATTCAAAGATTTACGCGAGCAGGAAATCAAAGAAGTCTGCTGTTTTATCTTAATTGGTCTGGATTCTTTGCAGTGCGAGGTCAAGTGATAGGATGGATGGGGAAATGTATCCTGCTGATATGATATTCTGTTGCTAGCTTGTGCAAACTGGCAAAGTCACGGTGTTTGATTAGCTTGAATTTGTTGTCTGCCTGCATATTGCATGAGTTAATATAGTTTTATGTGATCGTAGAGATGTATATATTAAGCATTGTTTCTTGCCACGTTTAAATGGAAGGTATTACAAATACCATCTGGGATGATCAAATGACTTGTTATTTCCATGAGTAAATTTTTAACTTGTTCCGTGGGCATTAGCAATGGATGTCAATGGCTGGATCATTTTGGAGACTCGAATCCTCCATAAGAGCCATTCTTGATACTGTAGGGCTCCTCATTTTGCTGATGGAAATGGACAGCAGTGACAAGTTTAACAAGGGAGCACAAGTTAGCTATCTCCAAAGTTCAGTATTGTTCAAACAAATGAAGAATGTTCATATGTTTTTATGGTTAACTACGATGACGAAATTTTGGAGACAGAATTTCACTTTTCCTGGCGGCGAGTTCTCAACATTACATTTTACAATTTAGCTGTAAATTTGTAACTAGATTTTTGAGACTTAGGGTCTAAAATAAGTCGTAGATGTTTGTATAACACTTCTTTCTCTATGCTCTTAATCTTCAATGACCCTACACAATTTAAAAAACACGACAACACCTACCACAATCTAAGAGAAAATAATCAATTTTTTTGTCTATAAACCACGCCAAGAAACAAACTATTATAATATTAATGCCCACAATATTGTAAGATCAATGTTGGATAGAGTTTAGCTAATATTAACACACCAATGATTTCATAGATCACAGTGATCAAGATATAGTCGACTTATCAATAATCTGTAGTAAACAAAACAAATCCATATTCAATGCCTTGGTCTTAATTTTTACATTTTTCCATCAATTTAATCAAAAATGGACCAACAAGAAAGTTTTAAAACCATCTGATAAGCTTAAAAGTGAGTGGTACTGTCTCCAACCTTTTTCTCTGTTTTCTTTGACTATAGTTGTGTGTTGAACGTTGTTGAGAGTGTATTAGTGGGCTGGGTCAGTGAATGTAAAGGTGAGTTTGGGCTGAAAGTTTTGGGTGTTGGAATTGAATAAAATTGGTTTCAAATTAGAGTGAAATTAGGGGTGTACAAAACCGAACCGAAAATCGAACCAAATCGCAAATCGAGTTAACCCGAAAAAAAACTCGACTAGTGGTTTGGTATTGAAAAAAAAAACCCAACTATATTTAGGTTGATTTGGTTTTAACTAAAAAAAACCAACCCAAAACCAAATCAACCCGACATTATATATATAATTTTAAAATTTTACTTTGATATAATTTTTAAATATTTCTTTTACTTTTTCATAGTTTTTATCTTTTAATATATTATTTCAAGTTTGAAACTTAGAATTATGAATGGTCCAATAGAGATTATAGTCCACAGATGTTGATAATTATAATAAAGCTTAAATCAAAATCAAACTAATACTAATGCAAAAAGAAAATCAATTCAACACTAAGAATGACAATAATATTGAATATTTGCTTTTTAGTTTTACATTAGTTTAGACAATTAAAATACATAATCTAATTTTAATTTATTTTAATATTTAGTCATGTAACTAATACTTATTAAACTTATTTTAGCATGATTTAGTACTTTTAAATTATGATAATTTTCATTATGACTTGTTAATTTGCACTATTTGTTTTACGCGATTTCATTATTATTATTTTTGTTGGATATTTTAGTGTCATTAATCATATCATAGAGTGTTATTTTTTATGAAACACCTTAGATAGTTGTATTTTGGTAGGACTAAAGAAATATTTGAAGTACAAGTAAATTATATATTTGTATGAATACTTTACTGAAAAAACCCGAGGTTGAAAAACCCAAGTTTTATTGGTTTGATTTGGTTTATAAATTTAAAAATCCGACACAAATGGTTTGGTTTGATAGTTTAAAAACCAGAACCAACCTGACCATGTACACCCCTAAGTGAAATAATGAATTTAAAATTGAGGTAAGGAGTGGTTAAAATTGCAATTACAAAATGGTCAAATGGGTTGCAATTGTAACCAATTGAAGTTTAAAACTTAGTCAAATTGAATTTAATTGGTGAATTCGGCTAAAATTTAAATAAGACGAGTTAATATAAATTAATTAATGGACTTCTTAATCTTAACAAAATAAAATAATTAACTTAATTATAAACTAATTAACTCAAGAGATAAACTAACTTAAAATTAAATTAATTTAATAAAATATTTAACTAAAAATAAAATCTTCTTGAGATGATAAATTGGGTGGCAACAACGTGCATCCAGTGCACCACACGTACATCTCGTGCACTGCACGTGCATCTCGTGCGCTGCATGTGTATCTGATGCACCACACGCGCATCTCGTGGAAATTAATAAAAGTATTTTAAATTCAACAAGTGGTATGTAAAATTTGTACTAGAAACGAAGCAATGGATGATTACTGAGTATCTTTGTTTATCATTACAAGCAATTATAGTCAGGTCCCATCAGATTACAATCACAATTTATTTATAGTTGAGGCATATGTTGCAAGAGAATACAACAAAACATGTGATGAAGTTGTTACATACCTTGTTCTCTAAGAAAGCAGTAACCCCATGCATATGGTCCATCTAGTGCGGTCGGCCATCCTCCTAACAAGGTTTAATTCAACAAATTTTACCAATTTTTAGGTTCACAATAAAATTATAATTGTTCGATCTAAATATTGAATTCATTAAATTTAAATTGACATAAATACCAATAGTTTCATGGGAGGTTTGGGCAAAGAAAACATCAATTTCCCTTTTAATGGGGAGTGGTATCACTAGTGGTGCCAAAGCCATGAAAAGACTTAGCAGCAGTGATAAAGGCATTATAACTATAAAAATTATTTTTTCCTTTGTTGACACCCAATTTTGAACCTCCGCAATTTAAGTTAATCATCGAGTTTCTTTAATTTCAAACGATTGAAAATAATTAGTTTTATAAAAAATTCAAAAAAAATAAAATAAATAAATATAGTTTGCAAGCTAGTTTAAATAGTTTTGTCACTTTTTTAAATAATATATATGTTTTATGTAATTATGTATGAAATAAGTATATCCTATAAATATCTGAAAATCATCTCAAAAAAAAAAAAGATTTTATATTCTCTAGTGTATTTTAAAGTGATGGCTAATTTTGAGTTAATTAGTTTTTGTTATAAATTCAAAATATCTTTGGNAAAATTGTCTTGTAATTTTTAGTCAATTGCTTATCCTACTCTTAACCCTTTAAAGGCCCGAATTTTGGGCCCTTTTTCCCAATTCAGCAGCCCATTATTCTCCAATCCCCAATCTCCCAGCCCACCTTTTCCCCTTGACCCAGGCCCATTTACAATTATTCACAAAAGACACACCCAACATTTCTAATACATTACATACAGTAACAATACAATAACAATTCCAAAACATTCCCAGCCCACACCAACATGCAGTACGCAACCCAACCCAAATAACCCCAACTCGTCTTCTTCTTCTTCACGTGACAACCAACGCAGCAAGCAGAGCAAATCCAGAAATCACGCTGCAAAAATCCCATCCAACTACCCTGCAGAACCCATACCCTAGTAGCCTCAATGTCAAACCCTTACGTCCCCTTTTTCCCCTTTTCAGAGATTTCCAAATCTCTTCACTGATGGCCTTGGAAAAAGGAATTCGGATTTCAAATTCAATTTCTCACCCGTTTTCCTTCCTAAATTGACCCCCTAATTCCTCTATATAACCACCCCTTACCCATCGGTGTAGAGGAGAAAAAGAGGGGAAGAAAGTTTCTGATTTGGGTTCTTTAGCAATAATCGTTTTACACTTACGAATTTTATATTTAGCTCTCTAATTCTAAGTTCCGAGAAGTTCGCCACTCAGATTCTCTTGGCTTGCTGTCTGTATTAAGATTTCGGGTAGAAGAATTGCTTCTCTCAAACTCGTTCGTTCCAGTCGCTGCCCTTTTAAAGGTAAACTTTCATCGTCTTATTTAAATTCTTGTATATTCTTGATATATTGATTATTTTGTTATTGTTGTTAGCTGATTACCCTGTTTTCCTTCTTATTGAGCAGTTCGATTTTTTATTTTTTATTTTTTTTGTAAATCTGATTCTGTTTCTTTTTGAGTATGTGAATCTCCATTTTGATCAGCTTTTATTTTGGCGTTTAAAGAGTCGGTATTGGTATGTTGTTTGCGATTTTCTCGTATAGGAGATACTATGGTTTGAGTTTATTTGTTGTATCTTTTGTTGTGCCGAAGTTTCAATTCTTAGCTTGGATTTTAGTCACCCGTTTCGTAGAATCTGTTTTGCCTTGTGTTGATTTTCACCTTCTATGCGTATTCTGGTGTACTATCTGATATATCGGTTTAGCTTTGGGATATAGCTTCTCATTACGCACATGATTCATGTCCTAATCTTTATGTTTGATCAAATTTTATTCCATCTAATTTACATCATGATGAGAGCAATATGTAATATATGTTTGATAGGATAAATATAGTAATCCATGTCGTGGCTATTTTTGTTCATGTTGGCAGTGTTTTTGGTTCATGTAGTTTCTTTATTCTGGTGTCAATATGCATCCTTTGGTTGGTGGTTCTTTGGTTCAAAATTTCAATATTATTCAAGCATAAATCTGGCCAAGAATAAGGATGGCTATCTCTGCCCCTTTCTCATTGTCAATCTAGTTAAAAATAAAAATAAATAGCCTATCTTATCTTGTTGTTAGAGCTCTTTGTTATTCTTCTCTCATATGTACTAGAGAGCCAAGTACAATTTGTATTTAATATATATATATGTTGTCCATAATAATCAAAATAATTAGGAGAGTAAAAGAGAATGAAATTGGGCCCCTTTTTGGGCCAATTTCGCTACAAGTTTTTGGGTTTTAACCCAATCCCGTTTTTGGTATACACCGACCAAAGAAGAAGAGAAAAATATCTTAATAACCAAGGAAGTGAGCAGTAGCTTCTGGAAATATTATGCCTTTATACCTATACTTGAGCATGAATAACATGTTTTCCTAATCATGCATGGGAGAATTAAGCTAAATCCATAAGTGTTTTCACGTACTTTGTCTTGCAGAGATGAGGGTTTCTTCAAGAACCCTAGAAAAACTTTAAGGCTGTTGTTTAATCCTTAAGAGAAAAGAGAGAGAAAGAGCTAGAGCTAATCCTCAATAATGTGTGTTAAAATGAGTGAGAATAACAGTCAATATATCTTTATATTAAGCTTTCTTCACCTTTAAGAATATCCACTAGAAAGCTTCATTTTCAGCCACTAATTGGTCAAGTAGGTGAAGCACCTGCTTATGTATATCAAAGAGCTCCAAAAGGTAAAACTTGGTGATGCACCTACTAGCTTTCACTTGGGCTTAAATATATTGGGCCTTGGTAGATTTGGCTGTTGGGCTTTAATTTTATTTTGTTTTATTTAACATAGTTTGGGCCTCAAGTGAGTCCATTAGCATAGGCCCAAATCTGATTCATAAACCTTGGCCTTTTTAACTAGATCCATATAGCTCAAGTAGGTGATGCACCTACTTGGTTCTTTGGACTGGTCAATAAGTCAAAGTAGGTGATGCACCTACTTGTCACCTACTAGCTTAGTTAAGTCAAGCAAGCAGCTCACCTATTTTATTCCATTCTCTAATTATTAATCTATTTTTCTTTAACTTAGCACTTAACTTTCAACTTTAAGCTCAATTACCACCTTCCCGTCTCGAGTTTAAATACTTCTGTTGGAGTTATAACTTGCAGTACACATGTTGCAACGTGCAAGGCATCACATCACCTTCCAAGCTAGTCTAAACCAATGCTAATCATATAAAAAACATGGTCCCTCACCTATACTATAAGGCTATGTCAAGTATCACAAGAATAGAATAAGCATATGCATAATACGGGTTGTTACACATTCATCGTCGCACTATTGGGCACCATGGTTTTCCCACACGGCCCGAGCTTCAGTATCAACACCCGAGTAATAATGCTTGCACATTGTCTATTACACGGACATATGAACCAAGGGCAAGTAAAGTATTATCCTATCACACCTGTCATCCTTTTCGACATGTACCGTGCTTTGGAAAAATGCAAGGAAGGGCATCGTTACTTTCAGGGTTGCAACTTTCTCCTCCAATGGTGGATAATGGATCACTTAGTGAAGAGACATGAAACTCAAGAACTACATACCCTCGATGAGCATAATGCTCTTAAGAGTTTGAATGACATATTGTTCTGGGCAGACTTAGAAAAAAGGAGAACCAGAGAAAGATGGGCTCAAGTTTTCTCTGAGTTGAGAGAAGAAAATATTCAGTGGATGTTCGACCGTTTCATCTCGAAAGATGTCATAGTGCGGGGCAACAGACAACTTGTGCTTCCTCTACCAGGTATTCGAGGTATCCGCTCGTATGCGCCCATCCGGGTCTTGAGGCAGTTCAGAAGAAGATAAACTACACCCCAGAAGCATACTACCGTATTTATGTGTTCAACATCAGGGATGATAGAGTGCCTGAGGCTTCAGAGATATTGAGAGAATGGAAAAGAGCGGTGCGAATGAAAGAAGGCACCATCGTCGCAGATCGATTTACTGCTGGTACGATGAAACCTACAAAGCTTGGTTGAAGGGCAATATACAAGGTATCTCCTTCTCAGTTTCGAACATTTACCGCAGTATGGAGGACAAAAATTCCAAAGCTTTTATAGAACTAAGCGAGGTAAGAAGAGAAGCCCAGGAAATGCACGATAAATTTCTCTGAAAGCAAAAAGAGGATAAATACGCCATCAAGAGCATAACTCAAGAATTGGAAAGCTTGAGAAGCAACTTGGGAGAGCTCAACCTATGGATTGGATATAAGAAAAGTGGAATGTGTCTCAAAGACTAGGAAGAGAAAGGCTGCCAGAGCGAATGATACTTGCTAATGATTCAATATAGGCTTCAGCATCTCATGGCACAAAACAAGAGGAGCAGATCAGAGGTTGGGCCATCGGGAGCGTCTCAGTGAATTTCACCCCTGCGTGGGTTTTTCTATATGTACTTATTGTTATTTGCCCCTTCATGGGCTTGCCTTTCTTGTATTTTGGTACTCTTTTCAAATGACCCCTGCGTGGGCCTTTCCTTTGTGTTTTTCGTTTATTCCCTACTTCCCCTGCTTATTTTCGCTTCTTGAACATTATTTTATATGCAAAATTTGCTTTGGGGTAACAAAATGGTTCAATTCTACACATACATCTTGCAAATACGCTAGGCCAACCCTTGGCACTAAAGGGCCCCCTATTTGTTTAGGACGCGTGATATATGCTTATGTGTTTTAACTGTTTACGTGATATTGTTGCTTTGAATGAGGATATTTTTAGCTCACTCCTTTTCAAATTTTTTGAAAAAATCTCTACAATGCCAAATACAAGTCACTACCCCAAAATGTCCGACCAAAATTCCATGAGTTTTGAGTTTCTCAGCCAGAAAATAAAATCCTACTACCGAATCCTAAAACCTTACTCTATCATCTCAGGAAAGGTAAAATTGCTGCTAACATGGAAAAAAGCAAGAACATCGAGATGAAGACAACTGAGGAGAATTTAGGGATGAAACTGCGTCGATTCAAACAAGAGATTCGAGAGATGGGAGGGAGAAGAATAGAAGTATAACTAGCCACCGCAGTTGCACAAGCCAAAAGTGCAGCACTAGATGCGGAGTTGGCGGCTAAGATGGCAAGATATGCTATCATGAACAAGGAGACGGTTGCTATGGGGAAGGAACATGATGTCTTCAACAATGATATACCCATGAGGCTTCAGAAAATACGCGGAAAATGATCTTTCTTCAATCAATATGCCAATAGTGGTCCCGAAGACACTCACCTTGAAGCTACTGAAGAAGATACTAGGGACGAAATTGTTTATAGGCCTCTCCAGGGACGGTGGAAAGAAAAGAATGAGAAAATTACCCTCACAGCATATTAGTTTATCCCCCGTGATTAATGCGACGGTCAGAAGAAGAAGCTTGATGAAAGCACCATCTATCTTTAGGAGCTTTATTGTATGTCTTTACTTTCCTTGTAATCTTCAAGAAATGAATGAATGGAAACGAGAATTTTCTTTTGTATTCGAACTACGTAGGGACTGAATTCTCCTTCGGAGATACGTAGGCAGTCTTTTAAGGCCCGGCCCCTATATTTTTAAAATTTTCTTTTCCCCCTTTCATTCTACAAGGAAACATTGAATTCACATCAACAGATGCCGAGAGATGTAACAAGAAGACCTTAGCTCAACACAATTTAACCTTTCTGAGTCACCAGCCTCAACATAAAAACGAGTAAATTCCTACTTGTTCAAAAGTCAGTCCCCATTATTCGTGGGTTAACGTGTTCTCAGACAAAGCAACTTTTATGTGTTTATCTGCATTCTATGTGATATCTTGCATTATTCATCCAGAACTAATATTAACATATTTTCCTTTGAGTTGTTTTCCTCTACAAGTAGTTAGAATTGATTTGTGCTGATAAGCTGGCTAAACACCCTTATTTTACAAGATCAAAAGGGCCTACAGATTCCCCCAGTCAAAGTTCTCAGAAGCAACAATGGGTGATAACAACGAAGAAATCGACCTTACTGATGTCGTGGTGGCTCAGTCCGCCCTTGCCGATCAGAATGAACTAATCCTGCAGTTGATGCAACAAATTACTGAGATGAGGGTCGAGATGCAGAGAAAACAAGATTTGCCTCCTCTGATTTTTGCTGTCAACGCTCAACCAAACGAAGGACCTCCAGCTCAAATTCCCCCTCCTAACGTGGAACAAGCCCAAAACCCGCCTTCAAGTCCTACTCGTAATCCATCCATCATTGACCTTACCACCCAAAAACCCCATTAGATCTCAGCCTCTTATCAAACACCATCCCCTCCTCAAAATACCAACCTCTAAGCACCACTCCTTCCCCCCAATGCAAACCACCAAACTAGCCTACCCCTTCACAACCAAAACGCTAATAACCCACGCACTTCCCTCCTTCACAAAAACCAATTACCAGCACCCAGACTTTCCCCCAAAACTATCACGCCCCTTTAAATGGCCAGAGTCCCTCTATTGTTCTACCCTTACCTCAAAAAACCACTTTCCAAGTCCTGATTCCCAACGAGCATGATGTCAATAGTTCAAAGCTCGACCATTATGAGGATTGAGAGAGAGTGGAGGTCAAAAGAAGAGGCCGCCAAGCTGAATATAAAGGAGGAGATCCGAAAAGCCATGAAAGAATTGCAGTTTATCCTGAAATTGCCGGTTCGAGTTATGAGGATCTATGAATTCATCCAAACTTGGACCTCTCGAAAGGGTTCAAGGTACCAAAGTTAGACTTCTTCGGAGGAATAGGGAACCCCTTAGCGCACCTGAGGGCCTACTGTGACCAGCTCATAGGAGTTGGAAGAGATGAAGCTTTACTGATGCCGCTTTTTAGCCGAAGTCTGAGTGGAGAGGCTCTGGAATGGCTTACATCACATGAAACAAGACAGTGGCCTAGCTAGAACGCTCTGGCTAAGGACTTCATCGAGCGATTCGCCTACAATATGGAGATCGTTCCTAATCGTTACTCCTTGGAGAAGATGAAGCAGAAGCCAGCCGAAAGTTACAGAGAATTCGCATATAGATGGCGAAAGAAGGCAGCTAAAGTTAGACCTCTTATGTCAGAAAAGGAAATTGTCGAAGTGTTTGTACGGGTGCAATAACCCAAATATTATGACAGAATCATGTTGTTCGTTGGAGCAAAATTCTCTGAGATAGTCAAGGTAGGTGAGACTACCGAAGATGGATTGAGAACCGGGAAAATTGCCCGTGTTGCTGCCTCGCCGGGATCTTCGGGCTTGTTGAAGAAGAAAAGAGAGGATGTGTCCTCTATCCTTATGAGGGGAAGAAGACCCCAAGGAAATCTTCATCATACCAAGGTCGTTCTCGACCTTCATAGAGTTCGTACCCGGCTTGTTATGCACAGGCTGATTACCAAAATACCCCTTCCCCCAGTTGTTAAAATACCCATCCCTACAGTTGTCAAAATACCCCTCCTCTTAGTTACCAAAATATTCCCCCTCATATCTACCAAACTCCCCCTCCAGTTTCCCAAACTCCACCTCATCACTACCGGAACGTCACCCCCAACTGTGCTAACGTTCAAGCAAACTACCAAACTCCTCCCCCAACGTACCAAACCCCAACTCCACCAAAATACCCCCCCCCCAAACTACCAAGCTCCACAACCAAGTTACCAAACCAACTCATATCCCAGATATCCAGCCCCTCGTCCAAATGCTCCAAACTATCGTCAAATGCCTCCTCCTCAACAAGGCAATTACGATCTCTTTCGTCCTAGATTTGAGAAGAAGTTTGCTAGAATTTTCACTCCACTCATTGAAAGTCGAACAAAGCTATTTGAGCGATTAACTGTGGTAGGATATATCCATCCAGTGGGGCACAAGCCAGTTGACATTAGTTCAAAGTTTTACAGACCTGACCAGAGGTGCGCATATCACTCCAATAATATTGGACATAATACTGAGGACTGTATCAACCTGAAGCATAAGATCCAAGACCTAATTGACCAGAACGTGGTCTCTCTTAAGACGGTCGCGCCCAATGTCAATAGTAATCCTTTACCAAATCATGGAGGCGCCACTATCAATATGATAGAGACAGATGATGACTGGTGCGTGACGAAGACAATAGTTTCGATTTCTCCTGATGAACTGGAAATGGTTGTAGCTTTGTTGAGCATCAGAGAGAAGAAAGAGTTCGTGATTCTGACACCCGAGAAGACTGTTGCCTTGGTGCCGAGAGAAACTCTTACCCAACCAAAATTTGTGATTGAAACAACTGTTACTCAAGGCATGACCAGATATGGCAAGTGCTACACACCGGAAGAATTGGCCTAAGGGAGAAGAAAAGTATCAGACTAAAAGGTCGATTAGTGAAGCTGAAGAGTTTTGGAGGAAAATGCAACCGAAAGATTATTAAATTGTGAATTATTTGGAGAAAACACCAGCTTAGATTTATGTATGGGCTTTGTTGATGAGTTCACAAATGCATAGGCAAGCGTTGATGAAGGCTCTGGATGATACTTATGTTCCTGTGGGTACCAACAGTGACAATCTATAAGCCATAATAAACTAGGTCATTCAAGGACACCAAATTAGTTTTTGTGACGAAGAGTTGCCCTTTGAAGGCAGGATGCACAACAAAGCTCTGCACGTCACCACTATGTGTCAAGACAAGATAATAAATCGCATCTTGGTCGATGATGGATCCGGTCTTAATATTTTCCCACTCTCAACTCTGAGGCAGCTGAAATTTGATTTGGGAAAGCTTCACCAGAACCAAGTCAATGTGAGGGCTTTTGATGGAGTGCAAAGAGACACATTGGGTGCGGTGAACTTGGATATTCAGGTGGGTCCTGCGGAATTCAACGTCGAGTTCCAGGTGTTGGATATCAACACCAGTTACAACCTGCTTCTAGAAAGACCATTCATTCGTATGGCTGGGGTTGAGCCGTCTACCCTTCACCAACTGATGAAATTTGTTTGGAAGGACCAGGAATTGGTCATTTATGGTGAAGGGAGCCATTCCAATGCGTATGCACCGATTGTTGATGACGTCTCTCGAGGTTGTAATTTTTACACGGTAGAGCTGGTAGATGCCACCGGTGATGACTTGGCTCCACAGCCTCCTATGCCTGATGTGTACAAAAAGATTGCTACTGTCATGCTCCAAAATGGTTTTGAACCAGGTTACGGGTTAGGGAAGCATTTCCAAGGAATTGTCGAGCCTATTCAAGTTCCCGCCAGAGGAGAAAAGTTTGGTTTAGGATATGTCCCAACAGATGACGAAGCAGAGTAAAGAACAAGAATGTTGATCAAGCATTGGTCAGGCCAATTCCTCATCTGTACCAGTCATTTCTGGTATGAGAAAATGTCAACGATGGTGGTCTCGGGGAAGGAATCTGGGGCTTTTTTGAAGAGATTGATGCGGTCATCGAGGAAGAGGCTGGAACATCAGGCATCCATGATGCAGAACCTGAGGAGCAATTACAGAACTAGACCTCCACACCACTCCTAATTTCTCGCTCATCTGGGTAGAAAGGACATGTGTTTTGTTTGTTTTTAAAATCGGTGGTAGTCCGGAAGAGGCCCGAGACCCATCATTTATACAATTGTTATTTGTTTGAAGCTTTTAAATTCTCTTGTGATGTTTAAAAAGGCAAAATGGCTTTCAACCATGGCCAAAGTTTGTTCTTGTATTTCAATTTAAATGAAAAGCCTCTTTTATCAAAATTTGTATATTTTCTTATCTGTTACGTTTTACTTCCCTAACTTTGGTTGTTTATGATTTTAGTAATATTAATTTAAAACATGTCAATGTCATGTCATGTTACGAGCTGAATGAACAAAATGAGGCAGGTGATGATGAGTGCGAGGAATATGAAGAAGAAAATGAGGTACCCGAACATGTTGCTGAAGAGTTTCGACAATTCGAGAATCAACACAAGCTGAATTTGGAAGAAACTGAAATTGTAAATCTCGGAAATGAGGAGTGTGTTAAAGAAGTAAGAATTAGCATCCATCTGAATGAAGCTCAAAGAAGAGACCTGGTTCGTTTGCTCAGAGAGTAGATTGATGTATTTGCCTGGTCTTATAAAGATATGCCGGGGTTGAGCATGAATATAGTGTCCCACCTGTTGCCGATTAATCCAGATTTCAGTCCAGTAAAACAAAAAACTCGAAAGTTCAAGCCTGAGTTGAGTTTAAAGATCAAAAAGGAGATTACCAAACAGATCGAGTCTCAAGTAGTGGAAGTGACGCAATATCCGACTTGGTTAGCCAATGTTGTCCGGTTGCCAAGAAAGACGGAAAGATCGGGATTTGCACTGACTATAGAGATCTCAACAAAGCAAGCCCGAAAGATAATTTTCCATTATCGAACATCCACATTCTCATTGATAACTGTGATAAGCATGAGATGCAGTCATTTGTGGATTGTTATATGGGTTACCACCAAATCCTGATGGACGAAGAAGATACAGAAAAGACACCTTCATTACGCCTTGGGGTGTATATCATTATCGGGTGATGCCTTTTGGTCTCAAGAATGCTGGTGCTACTTACATGAGGGTCATGACGACCATCTTTCATGATATGATTCACTAGAAGATCGAAGTGTGTGTAGACGATGTCATAATCAAGTCCCGTGAGAGTTCGGATCACTTGACTCACTTGAGGAAATTCTTTGATCGCTTGCGTCGATACAATTTGAAGTTAAATCCTGCCAAATGTGCTTTTGGAGTGCTAGCTGGCAAGTTGTTAGGATTTATAGTCAGCAGGAGGGGCATTGAGCTTGACCCTTCCAAGATAAAGGCGATCTAAGAATTACCTCCTCCAAAGACCAAGAAAAAGGTGATGAGTTTTTTGGGAAGGTTGAACTACATCAGTCGGTTCACAGCTCAATCCACCTTGGTGTGAACCCATTTTTAAGTTATTGAAAAAATATGTCTCAACCAAGTGGACCAGAGAATGTCAAACTGATTTTGATGCCATTAAGAACTATTTGTCCAATCCACCAGTGTTGGTATAACGCATTGGGATACGTGCTTGGTCAATATGATGAGACCGGGAAGAAGGAGCCAGCCATTTATTACTTGAGCAAAAAGTTCACTCCATATGAGGCTCGTTACACTCTTTTGGAGAGAACATGTTGTGCTTTGACTTGAATCGCTCAAAAGTTGAGCCATTATTTGTCTTCTTATACCACATACCTTATTTTCAGGATGAACCCGTTGAATTATATTTTCCAGAAAGCAATGTTGACCGGGAAGTTGGCTAAATGGCAAATGTTTTTGAGTGAGTTTAACATTGTGTATGTGACGCAAAAGGTGATAAAAGCACAAGTCTTGGTTGATCATCTTGCAAAAAATCCAGCCGACGAGGAGTACGAACCGCTCAAGACTTAATTTCCCAACGAGAAAGTTTCATTTGTGGGTGAAGATAATTCTGAAGCGTACCCTGGTTGGAGAGTGTTCTTTGATGGAGCGGCGAATCACCACTAAAGGTATTGGAGCGGTCTTAGTATCAGAATCCGGTCAACACTATCCTATGGCAGCTAAACTACGATTTGATTGCACGAACAACATGGCTGAATATGAAGCTTGCATCCTCGGTCTGAAGATGGCAATTGATATCAATGTTCATGGGCTTCTGGTTATTGGAGACTTAGACTTGTTGATTCATCAGGTTCAAGGAGAATGGGTCATGAAGAACCCAAAGGTCACACCGTACGTGCAGTATATACAGAAGTTCTACAAAAGATTCCAGAAGATTGAGTTCAGACACACTCCCAGGACACAAAATAAGTTGGTCGATGCTCTCGCCACCATTGCCTCAATGATTAAACATCCAGCTACAAGTTATATCGATCCAGTGGATATAGAGGTAAAAGAGCAGCATGCTCATTGTTCACATGTTGAAGCGGAACTAGATGGCTTGCCTTGGTACTTTGACATCAAGAAATATTTGGAGACCAGGACTTATCCTGAGAATGCAACGTTCAACCAGAAGAAGTCGATACGTCGTATGTCCCTCAATTTCTTTGCAAGTGGAGAAATCCTTTATAGGAGGACTCCAGATTTAGGTCTTCTCAGATGTGTTAATGCTAATGAAGCTGCAAAGCTTCTGGAACAAATACATGCCGGAGTTTGTGGTACTCACATAAATGGACTCACTTTGGCAAGGAAGATCCTCCGGGCAGGTTATTTCTGGATTACTATGGAGCATGATTGTTGTAAGTTTGTGCAGAAATGTCATAAATGTCAGGTGCATAGTGATTTGATTTGAATCCCGCCTCATGAACTCAATGATATGAGTTCACCTTGGCCGTTTGTAGCTTAGGGCATGGATGTCATTGGTCCGATAGAGCCAGCCGCCTCTAACGGACACAGATTCATTTTGGTCGCCATTGACTACTTCACCAAGTGGGTGGAACCAACTTCGTATAAGTCGGTGACCAAGAAAGTTGTAGCTGATTTTGTTCGCAACAATCTGATATGTAGATTTGGAGTACCGGAATCTATCATTACTGATAATGGAGCGAATCTCAACAGTCACTTGATAGAGAGATATGCGAACAGTTCAAGATTACTCACCGAAACTCAGCCGCCTACCGTCTTCAAATGAATGTTGTTGTAGAGGCCGCCAATAAAAACATAAAAAAAAATTTGAGGAAAATGATTGATAATCGCAGAGGTTGGCATGAGATGCTACCGTATGCTTTGTTGGGTTACCGAATGACTGTCAGGACATCAGTTGGAGCTACTCCATATTTTCTAGTATATGGAACAGAAGCAGTCACACCTGCACAGGTTGAAATACCTTTATTGAGAATCATCCAAGAAGCTGAATTGAGTGATGCTGAATGGGTTCACAAACGTATTAATCAGTTGACATTGATTGATGAGAAAAGAATGGTTGCGGTTTATCACGGTCAATTGTATCGACAGAGAATGATTCGTGCTTTCCACAAGAAAGTACGAGCCAAAATGTTTGAAATTGGTCAGCTAGTTCTCAAGCGCATTTTCCCTCATCAGGATAAGTACAAAAGGAAATTTGCACCAAACTGGCAAGGACCCTATATGGTTCGTAAAGTGTTATCTGGAAGTGCCTTAGTCCTGTTGGAGATGGACGGCACCGAATAGCCGAAACCAATCAACTCAGATGTTGTCAAGAGATATTATGTGTGAAGTTTTCATTTGTATTTCTGTCATTTCCTTATAATCATTATATTTGCTTGTAATCGCTTTGTTTAGAATTTTATCCCTATGTAATGAACTACGTCTGACCTGAATTCTCAAAAATGAGATACGTAGGCGACCTATGTCGGCCTCCGTCCCCCTTTTATCCCCTTTTAATATTTCTTTGTGTTTGAACTACATTCGACCTGAATTCTCAAGAATGAGATACGTAGGCGGCCTATGTCGGCCTCGGTCGGTTTCTTTGTAAATTTCTTATTTTTTAATCCTTGAGGGGGAACTACATTTGACCTGATTCCTACCTCAACGGGATAAGTAGGCACCACAAGGGTTCGGTCATATCTTCCGTAAGATTTCTATTTTCCTTACAATAGAAACTGGGACAAAATTTTTGAGAGGGACTCAAAAATTCTCAAGAAAAAGATCTATCCAACAAAGTCGAGACTGAAGTTACTTTGAAATTTGCAACTGGGACAGAATTTTTGAGAGGATCTCAAATATTCCGTGGTTAGATCACCAACGGCTAAAGATAAGCCAAGACAGTTAATTGGGACACACTTTTTGAGGATGGCCTCAAAATTTCGACAGGGTTTATCAGTAGTTTAAAGCAACTTTAAATACTTCCCAACAAATAATCATATAGATCCTGAGACGTCAACTTCAATGGCGTTCATCAAGCTTGACGTGACATGACACTTGACAGTGACATTTTTCAAACATTACTTTTGAAAATCTATTTTTTTCTTAAAAACTTTTCCCTCATGTTTAAATTATTTGCATAAAAATATTTTGTCTTATCTATCAAGAAGCGGAAGATCAGAAAAATCAGCCGAAGATAGCAAGGCAAAGAGAAGACAACCGAAGATATCAACACAGATCAGTTAATTTTTTAAACTAACAATTTTTCTGTGGATGCATGTCTATAGGTGTGCCTCAAAATCAACATGTTCTTCCATTCAATGAATATGGAGAAGTCAAAAGGGCGAGAGCTCCCCAAAATTGACAATTCTTCTGTGGATGCAGAAATATTTTATGATGCTTATATCAAAGATTTTAGAATATGAATAACATTATTTCATTCAATTCCCAACAAGGCGAGGTCCATAATGAACGTACAACTATGTTCAAAGATGGAACGCACGAAAGCTGCAAAAAGATTAGTATTACTATTTTCCAGCGACTAAAGATACCTGGAAGACGTTTATCTGCATTATATTATTAGATATGATAATATCTCCTACCCAGAGGGTCATTTATATTGTATTGTCAAATGAGATGATATCACTACTCCAAGAGTCATTTTTATTATATTGTCAATTGAGACGATACCGCCACCCAGAAGATACCCAGAAGATCACCTATGTTGTCCAGTGAAGCATTATGTTTGTTCGGTACCAGGGATGGCATCATAGCAAGAAGAAGAAACCATGCATAGCAAAAGAAAAAAGGCATGCATCGTGGGAAAGAGATTCATGCATAACAAGAGAAGGATTCATGCATTGCAGAAAAAAGTCATGCATCACGGGAAAAAGCTTCATGCATAACAAGAGAAGGATTCATACATCGCGGAAAAAAGTCATGCATAGCGGGAAAGAGATTCATGCATAGCAAGAGAAGGATTCATGCATCGCAAAACAGAAGTCATGTATCGTGGGAAAGAGATGGATTCATGCATCGCGGGAAGAGATTTATGCATAGCAGGAAGAAGAAACCATGCATAGCAAGAGAAAAGTCATGCATCGCAGGAAAGAGATCTATACATAGCAAGAAGAAGAAATCATGCATAGCAGGAGAAAAGTCATGCATCGTGGGAAAGTGATTCATGCATAGCAAGAAAATAAAGTCATGCATTGAAAGAGAAAGAAGTCAGGCATCGCAAGAGAAAGATTCATGCATAACAAGAGAAGAATTAATGCATCGCGGAAAAGAAGTCATGCATCGCGGGAAAGAGATTTATGCATAACAAGAAGAAGAAACCATGCATAGCAAGAAAAACTCATGCATTGCGGGAAAGAGATTCATGCATATCAAGAGAAGGATTCATGCATCGCGGAAAAGAATTCATGCATCGCGGAAAAGAGTCAAGCATCGCAAGAGAAAGAAGTTATGCATCGCAAAAGGAAGATTTACCCATCACAAGAAGATCAACATCGACTGTATCATTTTTCTTTGCAACAACAACATCGAGGGAACTATCAACATTATTACATCAGCTTATTTTATTACTTTGACATCAAAGGAAGAGTACACTCAAGATTATATTTGCAAATATGAGACATTTTCCTCGAATTTCTTGCATCAATACAAGCAAAATGAGGTACAACTGTTGACACCCAATTCTGACCCTCCCCGATAAGAATTAACTTTCGAGCTTCTTAAATTCCAAACGAGTTGAAATAATTAACTTTATAAAATACAAAATATTTTGCAAGCTAGTTTAAAGTAATTTTGTCATTTTTATAATTTTTTGAAATAATATATAGGTTTTACATAACTATGTATATATTAATTAGTACATTTCATAAATATTCGAAAATAGTCTCAAAAAGCTTTTTTGTTTTCATTAAATATTTGGTTAATTAATTTTGGTTATATAATAGTTTATATTTTAAATTATTTCGTTTATAATTAAGTTAATTATTTTATTTCGTTAAGATTAAAGAGTTCACTAATTAATTTTTTATTGATTCGCCTTATTTAGTTTTAGCCGAATTACCAACTAAATTCATTTCGATTTAAATATTAATTCAATTCGGCTATGTTTGAATTAATTGCAAGACCAAGAGGTTGGGCCATTTTCTAGCAGCCCACTTCAATACATCAATAACAATATGCCAACAATACCAATATTTTCACATAGCAGCCCATCCAATTTTCCAGCTCACCTTGACTTCAACAGCTCCATTTTCCAACCTATACAATACAACAATACGAACAGCCGACCACCGACCCAACCAGCCCAATTCCCTTGACCCGGTCCAGCCCACACCTTCTATTCAATAAAGAAACCAATCCTCCCCAACGTTAACAACAACGTACAGCAGCAGCACCAGCCGACCCCACCCATGTTCATCTTCTTCACGCCAACGACAAGAATTCCAAAAGCATCGTACAGCAGCAGCAGCAAGGGCAACATGCTTTCATCCTTGGGGCTGCGAGAAATGCAACGTCGAGTCCCAAGGATAGAAGATCGATCCCAATCTCCCATTTCCCTTTCCTCTTCTAGATTGAGTCAAAATCGCAAGAAAAAGGATGTTTATCCAAAATGGTGAAAGGTTTTTCGGATTTGATTTTCGAAATGAGCCTTGTCTCATCCGAATTTTGATCCCTTTCACCCCATTTTTGAACCCTAATTCCCCCCTTTATTTAACATTTTTTCTGTTCATTTGTAAAAGGGTGGTGGGGGAAAAGTGGGATTCTTATTGACGAAGAATACAAAGAAATAGCTTGAGGAATATAGTTAAGATACACATTAAATATACTTCAAAAGGCTTAGGAGTTAACAATTTTATGGTATTTTTGGTTTGGCATTCTACCCAAATTTCCTAATCGCTGCTAGTGTTTGAACTTCGTGGTGGGAGAGTCGTAGTCGTCGGCTTATTGTCCTTGTTCGCTGCACCTCAAAAGGTAAAATCACTTCATAATGTTCTTTCCCTATATTCTTCTATTCTTAAGCAGCGTTCTCTTGTTCAAAAAATTTAGTTTATGGTTGTTGGTTGTTAGTTATTACTAAGTGGGTGTCATTTCAATACGATGTGTGTATTCTTAATCGTGTTTGGGGTATAATAACGAGTCAAAGATTTTGGAGATTTGTTGGCAAGTATCTGTCACTTTGGAGATTTCTACGTATGTATTAAGTTGTTCTCGAATATTGATGCTTGACTATTGCTTTCTTCCTTTCTCTGTTTTGTGTTGGGATTTATTTACTTATTTATTTATTTATTTTCTCATCGCTTGAAATGATCTATTACCCTACTCCCTTTATGGATATCCAAATGATTTGCAGCTTGTGAGTTATAAAGCATGATTTTCTTCTTTTATTTTCTATGCCTTAGCTTTCGTTAAAGTTTAATTTTTCCCCTTAAAAATTACTTGAAGTATGAGTTTATTGGCATTGATTGTTATGAGCATAGCATGCTGATTTTTATTTTTTTGGTATAAAAACTTGATGGTCAGTAGTCTAGTCACATGCAGTAGGGTCTTTGTCTTGGTCCATTTTTTAGGATTGTTCCTCTGTCATTAATCTAATGTCCACTTGCTCATTGGTTAAGTGTCAGGTTTATTCAAAAACGCTAATTTTAATTACAATGCGATTAAGTGGTATGTGAGTAATAAATGATTATTTATCGATATATTTTGGTTATTTCTCCATTGTCAGCAAGCTAGATTTTGACTATTCTTATGAAGTCTGCTCAATTCTTTCCTCTGTGGGGATACCAATCTATGCATTGTTTATAAATGATAGTATTTTACTAACTCTAATTGATCCTTACAATGTTTACCCTTTTTTTTATGCATGTGAAAATCTACCCGAGTTCATTATGAACTCCTATCTTCCTCTTGCATTTCGGGAGAGCCGCAACGGCTTGAATTTTTTTTTTACTCGAGTCAGCCATCAAATCGACACAGGTGTTGGAGTTGAAAGAATTCGAAGCAGAGGAGAAATGAAAGATTGGGCCAAAGGCCCACTTTTGCACAAAAGAAATTTATATTTTTGTTATTTTGGGCCTAAGCCAATTTATTGAAATTATTATTATTTGTTAGTTATTAAGACAGGTACAAGGAGACAAGAATTGAGCCAAAGGCCCAAAGCAAATTTCAAAGATTAGTTTAGGACATGTACTTAATATTGGGTCTTTGGTCCCAAAACGAAAATCAGGCCCAAGTGCTGGCCCAGGCGGACAGAAAACCAGACTTGGGTCTAAATCTCTCTTTTTTATTTATTGTGTTTGTTTATTTGTTAATAATTGCTATCGATTTTAAGGTTTCAAACGTTCAAACCCCCCCCCCCCCAAAGACAACCATTTTGAATTAATCACTTAACTAAATTATTCGTCTTTTACTTTACTTAAAAATAAATAAATAAATAATTTTACGAAAAATACTTCGCTTAGATAATATTTTAATATTTTTCCTCTTCTCCATTAAAATGGTCCTAACTAACAAAATAGTTCAATTTTGCAAGTCAATCTAAGTTAAAATTATTTTAGCCAAATAATTAATCGGTGGATAACCGCGTATTAGCGGGCGTTTCGAGTGCTTTCAAACCCCTTCCCGAAATGCTAATAAGAACCCCAAATCTCTTTGAATATTTTCATTAGATTTCTGTTTTAATCTTTTGAAAAAATAGTTTTCTTGATTTTTTCTTAAAAATTAAGTGGCGACTCTAAAATCAGTCTAAATTATATTTTCTTAATAAAACAGAATGGCGGCTCTGCTGAGGATTCGAGTGGTTCTATCCTTAAAATTAAGTTATTTGGCTACGTGATTTAACTGTCTACTTGTTTTATTTATCATATATATTGAACTGTGGCATTCATGGCACTCAATTCCACAAAACAGCAAATAGATTACATTAGGAAAAAGGCGGTTACATGGCTTACCACGGCTGTCCTTCAGAAAAAACACAAGTTGAATTTTTTAAAAGTGACAAATGAATAGTTGGCTTGTGGTCATCCAACGTCATTTATTAGACTTCACCCCGTTGTTTGTCTGACTCGGATAACCGTCATTTCTAAATCGATTCTAGTCAGCCTAGAGTAGAGCGAAACCAAATCCAAATCTAAGCATTAGCCTAAGATGGCTTAATACACAAGGCGTATTAAGTCCATTAGTAAAACCGCCAAAAATCATGTCCAAGGTCCACAACGTAACGACATGTCATATTATTTGACATTTGAAAGATGTACGTGTGGAAACCTGATTGTTGCCTATTTGGGGGAGGGAATCTTACTGTGCTTTACTTTGTAGGTATGGATCGATTTTCTAAATTCGACATAGTAGTGGAAGCCCCAATTTTGCTCAAGATGTGGTACAATGACCTCATTACGGTTCACAAAAGGGCCCTCAACAAATATTTAGGGGCCCTAACAGAACTCATCAATATGGTCGGGTGGCCCGAGCTAATTGAAGTCCTCACAGGTTATTGGGACAACGAGAAAATGGTGTTCCGATTTGGAACCATGGAAATCACCCCGACAATTGAGGAAATTCGGGACGGAATAGACACAGTCGGTACAGGGCTTGAAGGAAGAGTGAGAAAACGGGAAAACATCCTAATCCCTAACAAGCCTACCCTCAAGGATATTGTAAACTGGCTCGGATTAAGAAAGGATTACACCTTCTGAGCCAAAGGTTCTAGCGTTTCTTTTATGGATCTCTATGTCAGATTCGGGCATGCGAGCTTCTATGTGAATTACAACCAAGAGTTTAGGGTCACTTTCAGATAATGGGATGAGATCAGACCTTTGACATTCTGTCACGTCCCCAAATCCCATTAAGACAGACAGGCACCCGATGCCCTCTAGGCCCGAGAGAACCAACATGTAACTTGTGCTTACTATGCATATAACTATGACAATCTTGTGACAAGTTCACATAGGATGCAGCGATACGAACCAACATAAGTAGACCCAAAACTTATATACAAGACTTGGTCGTTAAGGCCACAACTTGTTAAGACGCAACTGAACCATAAACATAAGTCTACAAAGCCTCTAAAAGATAGAAAACCTTAGAGTAGGTCGGGACAGACCCCGCCTTACTCTTAACTATGATACAATACCCAAAATGAATCTACCAAAGACTCAGTAAAGCTCTGAATCAATTTGGAGCTCACCAAAAGTAGCCGAGTGTCGTGTGCTCCTACCGAGGTGGTCTACTAGCTGAAGTATATGTGCCTGCAACATGAAATGCAGCGTCCCCCAGTGAGGGACGTCTGTACGAGAAAATGTATTGAATATGTAAGGCAATAACATATAAAAATAAGAGTTCGATTGAAATCAAATATCAATATATGTGTGCATAAATCAGAACAGAAGACCACCTTTGTTAACTTTTGTGGGATCATGTATGTTACATTCTTGTCTTTACCTTTCTATGTGTTATGATCTTTATAAGGCATGTGATACGAATGACCAGTTGATCAGTGGTAGAAGAGGATGACCCATGCTAGGCATTTTAACCCTTGGGATGTGGTCCTCATAATTACACAAATTGGGATCGGCCCATGCTAGGCTTACGCCCCTGAGCTGCCACCCTTCTATGTCAATTGGGATCGGCCCATGCTAGGCTTTCGCCCATAAGCTGCCACCCTTAATTATACAAATTTCTTTACTTAGATTCTTTAATCTTTGAGATTGTTATTTAGGTGGTCATAATCATTTTTTATATTTGGAACTATGGACCAGTAGTAGAAGACATGAAAATAATACTTCAAGGCAGTAACAATGACATAAGGAGCTATGTAACATCAATGCATTACTTGTGAGCTTAAATGACACAATTGACTTCAACTGACTAAGAGGAGGATTCACCAAACTTGCTTTTGCAAATACCATTTCTATACCAGCACATAGGAGGATAATTACACAAGTATAGAGTACTAAACATATAATGAAGTAATTCTATACACTAAGGAGAGGAGGAAAATATTGTTAGCTATTTGGAGATCATACGATGCCACGATGTTTCCTTTACTAGGAATAGAACTTAGGAAATTCACTTATTGATATTAATCTCAAGTATCAGATTTCATGCCGAAGAATATTCAATCGAATAGCCTTACATACCTTATCTTCTGATCAATACAACTATCATGATTCAGCCTCCCTTTCCAAGTTTTAATCTTATAATATAAGTCATGATAAATTTAAATTAGCAGCTATCACACTGTGAGCCTTGTAAAACAGTAGCTAACTTTAACGGATAATAAGCCCATACAACCCTTAAAACAATGTGTATCACCACCCCCTCCTTCTCTGCCCAATACATACATTATATATCCTTTTCCAAGATTACCCAAACTGCACCAACAACTGTTGACACCCACTTTTGACCCTCCACAATATAAATTAATCATTTCGAGCTTCTCCAATTTCAAACGATTTAAAATAATTAGTTTTATAAAGTTTCCAAAAAATAATAATATAGTTTGCAAGATTTTTTGTAATAGTTTTGTCACTTTTCATAAATTTTATATGATGTATATGTTTTACATAATTATGTATATAATTAGTATATTTTATGATTATTCGAAAATCGTCAAAAAAAATAATTATTATTATATTTTAAATATTAGGGATGGTTATAGTTTTGAGTTAATAAGTTTTATGAAATTCAAAATACTTTCAAGTTATTTTATTTTTTTTTAGTAATTTTATCACTTTTTGATAATAAGTATGTATATTTTTGCAATCACGTTATTTTATAAATATTTGAAAATCATCACAAAAGATTTTACATTTTAGTTAAATATTTTATTAATTTACTTTAAGTTATAGTTATAATTTTGAGTTAATTAGTTTTGTAATTGAATTAATTAGTTTATAATTAAGTTAATTATTTTTTTATTTCGTTAAAATTAAGAAGCTCATTAATTAATTTGTATTAACTCGTCTTGTTTAAATTTTAGCCGAATTCACCAATTAAATTCTATTCGGCAATAATTGAAATCCATTATTTAATAACAATTTTTAGTCAAATGCTTATCCCATCTTTTAAGAATAATTTTGGGCCATTTCCTAAAGGCCCAATTCCAATTTTCTGGACAAGAAATAATTTCCAGCCCAACAACAATGCAACAACCATATTCCAGCCCACAATTCCAATTCAAAATACACATACAACCTATCCAAACAATAATTCCCAGCGATCCAAACATCATCCTAGCCCGTTAACCTACTGACCCGACCCAACCCCTTTTCCCCTTTAATTTCAATACATACAGTAGCGTACATATCCAAAAACAGAACCCCACCGCCCATACTCTTCTTCTTCCTCCAGACGCAACCCAGAAAAATCCCAGCAAATCCGGAAATCTCATCACTCATCTGCAAACCCATACTCTAGCAAGCCCCAACGTCAACCTTCACGTCCCCTCTTTCTCCCCTTTTTCGCGGAATTCAGCTTTTTTCCCATCCCTTTACTGTTGCTTTGAAAAGGGCAGAAGAGATTAAAATTTTTGTTTGAATTTTCCAACGGATTCCCCCCTTCTAAATCGCTCAATATTTCCCTATAAATAGTTTCTGATGTTCAAGAGCAAAGGAGAGGGGAGATTTTTTTGGGAGTTCGAATTCTTGAGAGCACTAGTAACTTGTACACTTTTAAAAAAATTCAACTTAGTTTGCTGATTCTAAGTTCCGAAAGATCGCCGCTCAGACTCTCTTGGCTTGCTGTCCGCATTAAGATTTTGTGGTAGAAGAATCGCTTCTTTCAAACTCGTTCGTTCCAGTCGCTGCCCTTTTAAAGGTAAACTTTCATCGTCTTATTTAAATTCTTGAATATTCTTGATATATTGATTATTTTGTTATTGTTGTTAGCTGATTACCCTGTTTTCCTTCTTATTGAGCAGTTCGATTTTTTTATTTTTTTATTTTTTGTTTTGTAAATCTGATTCTGTTTCTTTCTTTAAGTATGTGAATCTCCATTTTTTATCAGCTTTTATTTTGGCATTTAAAGAGTCGGTATTGGTATGTTGTTTGCGATTTTCTCGTATAAGAGATACTATGGTTTGAGTTTTTTTGTTGTATCTTTTGTTGTGCCGAAGTTTCAATTCTTAGCTTGGATTTTAGTCACCCGTTTTGTAGAATCCGTTTTGCCTCGTGTTGATTTTCACCTTCTATGCGTATTCTGGTGTACTATCTGATATATCAGTTTAGCTTTGGGATATAGCTTCTCATTACGCACATGATTCATGTCCTAATCTTTATGTTTGATCAAATTTTATTCCATCTAATTTACATCATGATGAGAGCAATATGTAATATATGTTTGATAGGGTAAATATAGTAATCCATGTCGTGGCCATTTTTGTTCATGTTGGCAGTGTTTTTTTTTGGTTCATATAGTTTCTTTATGCTGGTGTCAATATGCATCCTTTGGTTGGTGGTTCTTTGGTTCAAAATTTCAATATTATTCAAGCATAAATCTGGCCAAGCATAAGGATGGCTATCTCTGCCCCTTTCTCATTGTCAATCTAGTTAAAAATAAAAATAAATAGCCTATCTTATCTTGTTGTTAGAGCTCTTTGTTATTCTTCTCTCATATGTACTAGAGAGCCAAGTACAATTTGTATTTAATATATATATATGTTGTCCATAATAATCAAAATAATTAGGAGAGTAAAAGAGAATGAAATTGGGCCCCTTTTTGGGCCAATTTCGCTACAAGTTTTTGGGTTTTAACCCAATCCCGTTTTTGGTATACACCGACCAAAGAAGAAGAGAAAAATATCTTAATAACCAAGGAAGTGAGCAGTAGCTTCTGGAAATATTATGCCTTTATACCTATACTTGAGCATGAATAACATGTTTTCCTAATCATGCATGGGAGAATTAAGCTAAATCCATAAGTGTTTTCACGTACTTTGTCTTGCAGAGATGAGGGTTTCTTCAAGAACCCTAGAAAAACTTTAAGGCTGTTGTTTAATCCTTNAACATGATATAACTTTAACTTATTGAAAATAAATATGATTTTAGATATGACGATCTCGAATTGTGGTAAAGATTAGTTGATAAGGTTTGCTTGTAGTATGGAGGATCGGGGGTTTTGTCAGAATACTAGCATTATATATTCATCTAGTTTAAGACTTTTGATATTTATTATCATACGTTATTATATTATTAATATTATTGTTCCTTGTATATATGTTCTAAATTGTTTTTTATTAGTTAATATTTTTTTATTGCCTTATTTTCATGTATAACTTACATAAATCTCATAGTGTAAAATTTAAATTACATTCTGTCCCTATTTTTTTTTATTTTACAAAAATCCCTTAAAATATTAGCCATCCAGATACATAATTGGCTATCCGAATACATTAATTGTGACACATTATATATATGGTTGTTGCGCTTAAAAAGGAAAATAAAACAGAAAATCAAATTAAAATCTCATAATTTATGCTATTCAGTTCTTTTTTACTGTGTCAATTAGAGAAACGTATATTCTAAAATAACAAACCAATTCAAATTCATGTTCATCTTTGTCCCTATTTCAACGAAGAAACTTTTGAGTAGGATTCAAATTTTTTGTTGAAAATTTGATAAGATACATAATGAATATTTTGACTTTTGAGTGACACTCTCGAAGGAAGAAAAAATCGAAGATCGTAGCTTTTGGGTTCTTCGAATTATACACAAATCTCACTATGGACGATCTGGGTTTCTTTGCCAATTTTCTTGGTATCTTTATTTTTGTGCTGGTGGTTGCTTACCATTGTGTATGGCAGATCCCAAATATGAAGGCAATTGAAAGTTGTTATTTTATAATTACCTTGGGCAAAAATAGTTATGTATTTCCCATAACTTCAATTTTCGAGTTAAAGATCTGATAACAAAAGGTATGAAGCACATATTCATGTGCTTTAATCATTGTTTTTCATTCATGAATTTGTATATTGATCGATAAGCCATGATACATTACTGATTAGAATTTGATACATTAAAATTTTTACGTATATGTTATGGTTTGCAGATCTATGAGTTATTGTACTCTTAATATAAAGTATTAGATACATGTGAATTTCATTTTTAATTTTTGAATTTGTATATGCACATATAAATCATGATAAATTATTTATTTCAACTTGATTCAATTCTAGTTTGATGTATATGTAATGGATTTTTATAGATGTGAGTCAGTATGTTGTTACTATAACGTATCAGACACATGTGAATTTTTATTTATCAGTATATGAATTTCTAAATCAATATATGAATGTATGCATCAATATATAAACTATCGTGTATCTGGAGTTAATTATCATTAGGCGGTTGTGTATCTTAAATTGAGTTGATTGATATGTGATGTATCTCTAACTTTTAAATGTGCACAAATTGTTCCATCTTCTAAATTTATTTATTCAGTGTATAGAGGTGAACGACGATACATTGTTTACCTTGAGAGAAAAATATGTAACTATAGGAGATTTCAGCATGACGATATCTTGTGCGCACACAATTATTATTGTAAAGAGCAAAAGTATTACAAAGATACATTCATACTGCTTTGATTACTACAAACCAGCTGCATTAGCAAACACATATGAAGTTTCAATGGTTTCAATGTTGGATAAGGATGATTGGTCAGTACCAGAGTTTGTTTTGGAAGAAATTGTCTTGCCACCTAGGTACAAAAAGATGCCTGAATGACCAAGGAAAATAAGGGAAAAACCTAATCAAAAGATAAGCACAAACACAAACTGTTGTGAACGTCATGGACAAAAAGGTCATAACTGATGAACTTGTACTTTCTTTTCGAAAGAAGATTGACAAACTCTCTTTTGGGACTACTGTTATGTTTCAGATACATTATTTTGAGATTATAGATTTTCAGTTTTTGCTTTTCAACTTTTACCTTGATAAAACATTACAATTTACTATTACCCGGTGAAATTTTGATACAATAAATTGAAA
>NW_026026520.1:0-603 GCF_019186545.1 Solanum stenotomum
GTCTCTGTTGTCCACTTTTAGGACTTGTGCTCATTTTGTAGTAACTCTATACTAGTGACTTCCAGGTTCTGGGAGGGATCTTTATTTGTATATATGTTTTTGGTTTGCTTCCGCCTGTTTATATTGTTATTTGCCTACTCTTGTTTGATTTCTACCCTCAGGCCCATTACTTGTTGTTCTGGGTTACGGGTTGGCTTACTTGCTGGTGGGTTATAGTAGGTGCCATCATGACTTGATAAATCGGGTCGTGACAAATTGGTATCAGAGCCCCAGGTTCGTCGGTCTCACTTGTACAGAGCTAACGTCTAGTAGAGTCCTGCAGATCGGTACGGAGACGTCCGTTACTTATCTTCGGAAGGCTACAGAATGTCTTTAGGAACGTGTCTCTTTTGTATCACTGTCGTGCATTGTGTGTCTTATCGGTTTCTGAAATCTTACTTGTACCACTCTTTTATAGGGATGGATCGCACGCGTGGTAGGGCCCCAACTAGGGGTAGAGGCCGACCTCGAGGTCGTGCCAGAGCTACAGCACCAGCCCAGGACTGAGAGCAAACTCCGGAGCCGGTGATAGAGCCACTGCCCGAGCCTGTGGCAGCTCTAGAT
>NW_026026521.1:0-1228 GCF_019186545.1 Solanum stenotomum
AGCTCCTCTCACACTCCTCCGACCACACATTCAGAACATCCTGACGAGTCAAAGGCGCTGCTATAGTAGAAAATCCCTCAACAGAACGCCTATAGTAGCCTGCCAATCCGACAAAGCTACGAATCTCAGTCACAGAGGTGGGCCTGTGCCAATCACGAATAGCCTCAATCTTCGCCGGATCAACCCTAATACCCTCCTTGGACACCACGTGCCCCAAGAAGGCTACAGACTCAAGCCAAAACTCGCACTTTGAGAACTTGACATAAAGCCGCTGATCACTCAAAGACTGGAGCACTATCCTCAAATGTTGCTCATGCTCACTCCGGCTCCGCGAGTATACCAGTATGTCATCAATGAAGACAATGACAAATAAATCAAGGTATGACCTGAACACACGTGTCATCAAGTCCATGAAGGCAGCATGGGCATTAGTCAACCCAAAAGACATCACAAGGAACTCATAGTGGCCATAACGAGTCCTAAATGCGGTCTTAGGGACGTCCGCTGCCCTAATCCTCAACTGGTGGTAGCCGAATCTTAAATCAATCTTCGAAAATACCACGGCACCCTGAAGCTGATCAAACAAATCATCAATACGAGGCATGGGGTAACGGTTCTTCACCGTCACCTTGTTCAGCTGCCTGTAGTCAATACACAATCGCATAGTACCGTCCTTCTTCTTCACGAAGAGGACTGGGCACCCCAAGGCGATACAATAGGCTGAATGAATCCCTTATCTAAGAGATCCTGAATCTGAACACTGAGCTCCTTGAGCTCTACGGGGGCCATACGGTACGGTGGTATAGAAATGGGCTTAGTGCCCGGCTCTACTTCAATAAAAAAGTCAATGTCACGATCAGGAGGGAGACCAGGCAGATCGGCAGGAAACAGATCTGTAAACTCTCGAACAATAGGTACTGAATCAACGGTAGGACCCTCCCTACTAACATCTCTAACATAAGCTAAATAAGCCAAACACCCGCTAGCCATCAACCTCTGGGCCCGAACAAAAGATATCATCCCAACTGGCGTGCGACTACAAGAGCCCTGCCACACCACTGGTGGAATAACAGGCAAGGCTAAAGTAACGGTCTTAGCGTAGCAATCCAAGACCGCATGGTGGGGAGATAACCAATCCATACCCAAAATCAAACCAAAATCCACCATATCAAGCAAAATAAGATCAACCCTAGTGTCTCTCCTCTGAATAGTCACCACACAGGATCTA
>NW_026026522.1:0-407 GCF_019186545.1 Solanum stenotomum
ACTCGAAAGCTTAAACCTTCAACCCTAAGCTAAACTATAAATCCTAAACCTTAAATCCTAAACCCTAAACCCTAAATCCTAAATCCTAAACCTTAAACCCTAAACCATAAACCCTAAATCCTAAAAATGAAACCCAAAACACTAGACCCTATACCCTAAACCCTAAAGTCTAAACCCAAAACCCTAAAGCATAAACCCTAAACCTTAAACCCTAAATCCTAAAGACTAACCCTAAGCCCTAAATCCTAAAGACTAACCCTAAACCCTAAATCCTAAACACTAAACCTAAACCCTGAGCCCTAAACTCTAAATCCTAAACCCAAAATCCTAAATCATAAACCATAAAGCCTAAACCTTAACCCTAAACAATAAATCCAAAGTCCTAAACCCTAAACTCTTAACCCTTA
>NW_026026523.1:0-3467 GCF_019186545.1 Solanum stenotomum
GGAAACGTGGTCCTAACCCTCAAGCAAATATTACCGAAGAACCTTTTGTGGCGGTGATTACCGACATAAACATGGTTGAGAGTGTTGATGGATGATGGGCTGATTCTGGTGCAAACCGTTATGTCTGTTATGACAAAGACTGGTTTAAAAAATATACTCATTTTGAGGAGCCCAAAACCATCATGCTTGATGATTCTCACACAACTCAAGTGCTTGGAACGGGAGATGTCGCATTGTGTTTTACTTCTGGAAGGGTATTAACTTTGAAAGATGTACTTTATACTCCTTCTATGAGGAAAAATTTGATGTCTAGTTTTCTTCTTAATAAAGCAGGCTTTAAACAGATTATTGAGTCTAATCAATATGTAATAGTGAAGAAAGGTATTTTTGTGGGAAAGGGGTATGCATGTGATGGGATGTTCAAATTGAATGTTGAAATGAATAAAACTTCTACTTCTGTTTACATGCTTTCTTCTACCAATTTTTGGCATGCTCGTTTGTGTCATATTAATGACCGTTATGTTGAAATCAAGAGTAGTTTAGGAATAATCCCAATGATTAAAAAGAATTTTGAAAAATGTGAGGCTTGTAGTAAAGCCAAGATCACTAAAAGGCCTCATTTTCAAGTTGAAAGAAAAACTGATTTGTTAGAATTAGTTCATACTGATATTTGTCAACTTGGTGGAATTTTAACTCGTGGAGGTAATAGATATTTTATCACTTTCATATGTTATACCCCATTTTAACCGGGTCAAAATAGTGTACAACATTTTGGTGATTCCAAAGTTAATAACTAAGTCAAGAAGTCGCCACCTAATTATTACGGTGAATTAGGACACCAAAATTGATTAAAGTTATTTTCTAAAGTTAACTTCATTTTAAGGTCTACTAAACTTAAGATTCTAGGTAAGGGTTCAACTAGTCTAAAGGGAAGGGATTAGGCATCCTTTAAAATCCATTAAAAATGGTTAACCAGCCGAATTTAGTTAATTAAATAGGCTAAGTGTGAAAGAGTAAAAAAAAATGTTGAAATGCTAAGTATACAATAATCAATTTTGGAAAATTGTTTCACATGAAATCTAACTTGTGAAAACAAATTTGAAGTGAGGTTTTGAAAGCTAACGTGATTCTTGTTTTAAGAAAAGGAGTTATTTTGCAAGAATAAACCCTTTTTTTTTAAAAAAAGGCCAAATTGACAGAACTTCAAATTTGTGGAGAAAACTTACCGGAAGCTTATAAAATTTCTTTTTCAAATCCACCCTTTATATCTAAAAAAATTATCCCAACTAAGTTGTCTATTATTAGACAAATCAAACCAATAAATGAAGCATGGCTATGAATAAATAACACAGGTATTAACAAGCAATTGCACAACAATATAGATATAAAGTTAATCATAAGAGAAAATATGTGCAAGCAAGAATAGGAGCTTAAAAAAGAGAAGTCATTGTCAGCCCTCATGAAGGAGTAACTATGGTTTGCTTAGACACAGTAAGATCGTGGATGACACATGGATTCCGAGCATATAGGTCGGTAAATGATATGCAAACTCCATAAGCAAAGACATTGAGTCCCAAATTGAAACTCTTCGGCTCCGGTGTTCATGCCAAACAAAGAAAATAATATAAAATATTAGAAAGAGTGATTTAATTTCCAAGGATATGCATATAAACAAGTTAAATAGACAAATTTCTAGGAGCACGCCATATTTGCTACTAACAATTAAAAATAAAGCGCATCCCCGTAACACAGAACTGTCTACAACATAATGTGTTTGGATAGACATAAGATCATAAACTAATTTTAAGAAAATAAATAAACACAACAAACCATAAATAATTTGTTTTCCTTTTCATAAACAATTTTTTAAAAATGACAAAAAACTATAAGATATTCAATAAATCCAAATAAAACAAAAAATCCAAACATGATTTCCTAAACATATGAAGTAACTTTCTTGAGGTCAGATTTAAACAAGTACTAATTGGAATGTGCTAAACAGAGTGGATAGAAGAAGAACTTATATGCCTAACCACTTAAAAAAATAGTTTTCTCATCTCTGTTTACATATTTTATTATTTATGCAAGTGTATAAAATAGCTAGATAGCATGGTTTCTACTACATATTTCCATCAGAGAACACACAAACACATATAATCTAAAGATCTTTTGGAGAAAGGTACCAACAAAGATAAAACAAACAAACAGAGTAGTCCAACATATTTGTTTTATAAGGCATGCTACTTAAGATTTACTGTACAAATAAACTAACAAACATCAGAAATATTCTGCAATACAAAAGGAATCTAAAGCATGATCTCTAAAACAGAATATTTTAACAAGAGTCATAAAAAGAACGGAGTTAGATTTACCTTTTGTAGGGCAGTGAACTGGGGAGTTGTCGGCCTCGAATCTGGACTCTCGTAATGAATAAGTTCGAAAGCTTTAAAATATCTCTGTTATCGTCCAACAGAAACAAAAAAAGAGATCCGAACTTCTTTCTTAAAGTTAAAAGAAAATAGCAAAGCATGAAGAGGCGACTGGAGACTTTTTCTTTTTGTGTGTGTATTCTTGTAAATGTTCCAGCCTCTGAGAAAGATGAAAAATTTTAATCTCCAGCCCCTTTTGCCTATGAGTTTGAGATGTATTTATAGGAGAATCACAAGGCTTATCTTCTCATTTTGAAATTCAAATTCACACAGATGAGGGGAAAGTCACGGGTTGAGACTTTGGCTTCAAAAGAGACGTTTGAATCTGCCACCTCTGCCACAAAGAATCAAAGTTCAAAAGTTCTTTGGCCTTTTGTGTTGACCAAATTAAGAGGAGAGATGAGAATGAGGGAGAGGAAAATAGCTTCAGACGTTCAAGAGAGAGAGGTGAAGTTACACCAAAATGGAGTGACAAATCTTTTTCATGGCTAAAGATCAATGGAGTTTTGTTTATAAAAAGAAAATGATACAGAGAGGGGCAAATAGCTGCTGATCAACAAAAGATAGGCTTAAGACTTGGGCCACATATTTGCTAATGGGCTGCTCTTTTTGGGTTGCTCGTTTCGAATGACCAAATTGACTGAAATGTTTTGGGCCTCTTTCTTCTCTAAATTAATTCGTTTAAACTCCTAATTTAATAGCCAGTATTTACATAAAAAATTTAGAAGGTAAGAAACTTGAAATAAATTAATGACATACTATTTTAAACAAGACGACATTAAAGCAACAATAGTAAAATTGATAAAAAAAAAAAATAATTTGAAATAGTGAAAATGATACTAAAGATGATAATCATAAAAATAATAAAAGTTAAAGTAATATAGATAATTACGATAGCAATAGTGATAAATGAAAAATAATAGTGAATTATAAAGTATTTGACTTATTAGTAATTTAGAAGCTAAACGAAATAAATTAGAAGAAAGGAGGGACAAAATTTTGTGTCAACATCATAGATGATTTTTCTAAGTTTACATA
>NW_026026524.1:0-357 GCF_019186545.1 Solanum stenotomum
AGATTCTCTGTTAATGTTTTCGTCATTGTTATTGTTCAAACCAGTTTAATGGTGCCTTGTTTAGTATAGTGTGCTGTCATTTTGTGTCTATTTAGGTAATACATCTCTGTTCTCAATTACTTTTTAACATTTCGATAATGTGTTCTGCGTGTATACTATACTCAGGAAAAAATTCAGCAAACTTTGAGTCAAAGCACTGTGGATGAGTCTATAATATCGCCAGATGATGCAATTGGCAAAGTGCTAGGAAAAGAGCACTCTGGAAGGGTAAGGTGTTTGGGATTAGGAGTTGTTCCCACTAGAGTTTTTAAACAAGCAAGACCTCGATTCAGCGGTATGAATGCTTCGAGTGTTTCA
>NW_026026525.1:0-234 GCF_019186545.1 Solanum stenotomum
ATGGTGGATCAGTGGCAGCTAGAGTTTGGGATTTTTATAAGGATGAATCTGCTTGATTTTTAGGGTCACAAGTTGGTGAAGACCCACAAAAACTTCATTGATGAGGTTACGAAAATCTTTAGAGTGATGCAAGTAACTAGTAATGGTAGGGTTGAGTTGGCATCCTACCAACTTAAGGATGTGGCTCACGTATGGTTCACTTAGTTGAAAGACAACAGGGCTACCTTATCTTTT
>NW_026026526.1:0-353 GCF_019186545.1 Solanum stenotomum
ATATTATTAGCATGGTGTGATATATTGTCTGCTTAATTTGAATCAAATATATATATTTTTTTATAAAAGGTCTCACATTATTAAGAGATTCTAACACATCTTAAAAATATTTTTGACATAGTGTAATATTATCAACTTTGGATCAAATTCACACAGTTTCCTACAAAAAGTCTCACACTATCAAGAGATCAAGTGCTTTATATGTGTGCAGCTTTTCAATCTTTTTATCTACCAATATTAATTTTATTTACATACCCAGCTTAAGTAGTTGGTGAAAAAAATAACTTCATTGTATAATTTTTTTTATACGCTTACATTATTCCATATTGAGTAAAACTTCTTATAATCCTTAA
>NW_026026527.1:0-1095 GCF_019186545.1 Solanum stenotomum
TAATTCAATTGAAGGATTAGTTAGGAGTTAAGTCAAGAGAAGTCAAGAAGTCAAGAGTTAAGTTAATAGAAGTTCATAAAGATTCTTTTTTTAAAAGTCTTTTACAAATGTTTTATCTTTGTTTTAAGACTTAAGTTTTGAGTTGAGTAAAGAGTAAAGCTTGAAGTTCATTTATTCAAAAGTATATGGGGTCTATGTATTCCCAAAGGATTTAAAATGTTTTCACATTGAAAAAGAGGTTGACTAGTCCCCCGGTTTTGACCTTACCAGAAGGTACTTTGTTGTTTATTGTGATGTGTCTAGAGTTGGTTTGGGTTGTGTGTTAACGCAGAATGGCAAGGTTATATCTTATGCCTCCAGACAGTTGAAAGTTCATGACAGGAACTACCCAACCCACGATCTAGAGTTGGCTGTCATAGTATTTACTTTGAAAATATGGCGCCATTATCTTTATGGTGTTAATGTGGATGTGTTCACCGATCACAAGAGCCTTCAATATGTGTTTACTCAGAAAGAGTTTAATCTCAGATAAAGTNTTCAGTATGTGTTTACTCAGAAAGAGTTTAATCTCAAATAAAGTAGGTGGTTAGAATTACTCAAGGATTATGATATGAGTATTTGTTATCACTTAGGTAAGGCTAATGTTGTTGTTGATGACTTGAGCAACTTGTCTATGGGTAGTACCGCCCATTTTTAGGAAGATAAGAAAGAACTAGCGAAAGATGAGCACAAACTTGCACGCTTGGGAGTCCGACTAATGGATTCCACAGAAGGAGGAGTAGTGGTGATAAATGATGCAGAATCATCATTAGTGTCAGAAGTAAAAGAGAAACAAGACCAAGACCCAATTTTGCTTGAATTGAAGGCAAATGTTCATAACCAAAAAATATTGGTTTTTGAACAAGGGGGAGATGGTGTATTGAGGTATAAAGGTAGGTTGTGTGTACCAAGGGTTGATGAACTCTAAGAGAGGATCATGGAGGAAGCTCATAGCTCCATATATTCCATTCATTCGGGTTCCACAAAGATGTATCGCGACTTGAGAGAGGTTTATTGGTGGAGTATGTAGAATTGCATTACAGAGTTTGTTGCTAA
>NW_026026528.1:0-471 GCF_019186545.1 Solanum stenotomum
TCATAAAGGATTTGGCTAAAGATACTGCCATTATATATGATAGATTAAAGAAGAATCCCAAGGCTTGGTCAGATGACCATACTAAAGCTATTAAGAGGATTAAGGAGAAGGTTAAAAACCTTCCTTGTCTCACTTTAGCAAACCCAAATTGGGAAAAATCGGTTGAGACTGATGCCTCAGATATTGGTTATGGTGGCGTACTTACCCAATATTGTCCTGATACTAAAAGACACTATATAGTTCAGTTTTACTCTGGTAAATGGAATACAGCCCAGAAAAACTATGCGACTATAGCTAAAGAAATATTAGCTATTGTAAAATGTGTTCTCAAATTCCAAGGTGATCTTTATAATCAAAAGTTTCTTATAAAAACTGATTGCCAAGCTGCAAAATTCATGTTTAATAAAGATTGTAAGCATGATGTTTCTAAGCAAATGTTTGTCAGATGGCAAGCTCTTTTAGCGCCTTTTG
>NW_026026529.1:0-310 GCF_019186545.1 Solanum stenotomum
GTAATGTATGTCTGCAAAGGCACTAAGAACAATGTTACCTTCAAAGCCTTTTGTTATATGACTATGAACCCAAAGTGTTGTCTCATTAGGGCCAACTTTTTCGTGGATGTACTTCTGTGAATGGGAAGGCCAAAAAAAAAGTAAAATCGTATGAATCTTTAAACACATGAAAATGACCTTATACGACCAGTGAACAGAATAATAATTTAAACTCACAAGTACAGCAAGATTCTGTAGAGGCTGAATGTTTGCCGAAACAATGTTTGCAGCCTGCAGAAATGGAAAACAAGGGAAGATATGCTAAATCAAT
>NW_026026530.1:0-331 GCF_019186545.1 Solanum stenotomum
ACCCCCATAAGCCCGGCAGATGCACCGATAGTTGAAGTAAAATAATGGAGCTAGAAGGTCTATCACAATATTACCAATTTCCGGACTTTTAACTGAACCATTCCCAATTATATTCCAAGATCTCATTACGTCCCGGACTTTAATCGGAATCTCTCCAACCTCCAAAACCTCAACCTACAGATGAGAATAATCAAGACTAACTGAAGCTTTAGGGAGGAATTGGGAAGACACCACGTGCAAGCTGGACCACGGACTCGAACCGGGTACTATAGCTAATGAGTCAACCTATATGGGCTGGACCATGGACTCTAACCGGGTGCTGTAGCCAAAG
>NW_026026531.1:0-331 GCF_019186545.1 Solanum stenotomum
ACTCTATCATTTTCCGGGTCGTTACAGCGGTCTTGGGATTACAAACCAATCACAACAACACATAAATCATCCAAACCACAACAAATTAAGTACATAGAAAATTCCATAGTGTTACTCAATGACTATTAATCACTATTAAGAGTCTCTCTATCACATAGAATAAACCATAACCTACCTCAACCGAAGAACAGAAGTCGAGCAAGCTAATTCTCCAATGCTTTCCTTCCATCAATGCCTCGGAACATTTCCAACCTATCAAGTATACAATATTTGTAAGCACACGAGTCTGTATACACCCATCAATACTACCTTGAAAGCATGAACTCCCAAA
>NW_026026532.1:0-858 GCF_019186545.1 Solanum stenotomum
GCACAACTATTTATACAATGAGCGAAATTCATTGCTTCATGTTGGGTAAAAGCTAAACCACCCAATTTTTCCTCCTCCTTTAAAATTACATTAAAATCGCCACCCACCATCCATGGAACATGAACATCTTCAACAATGTTAGCTAACTCTTCCCTTAATTACAGTCTTTCCACCGAACTACATCTAGCATATACTGAGAAAATAATGTAGCAAAAATTATTATTATAGAACTTCAAGGTTAAGTGTTGAATTGAATCCATCATGACAGTGCCCTCCCAATCATCTCTCCAGAAAGTCCAAATCTTCCCAGAATAATTTGCCAGGGCCTTATCGAATCCCAATTTATTTTTAAAATGTTCTAACTCTGATGGGTCCTGAAAAGGTCCCATTAAAGCTATGAATGAGTAATAATGTCTCCTGTTTAGGTCCATTAACCTCCCAAAAGAATTTTAAGTGTTAACCAATCTAATATTCTAGAAAATGACCTTTTCAATCATTGATCACTACTGGAAGATCGGTCCTTACTGCTTCTTGTTTTGACTTAGAGAGGAATGGTGGGTCGTCCTTTCTTTTCCTTTAAGCTATTGGTGTGTCTAGGCGATAGATCTCCTGCCTTACTAATTTGTTGTATGTTGTACTCCAAAGCATCTTCCTCTTCCCTATCCTTCCTATGACTTATTTCCTCCTCCGATTCATCAATTAAATCAGGAGCCTCCTTAAAAGGCAATTCATCTACATTCACCACCAACAGTCTTTCATTCTCCTTACTCTCCGCTACTATTGTTCGATGCCTTTTTGAAGTGTCACCCATTTCTTGTGTACTATCATGTTCCACACTGCGAAATCTCACTCCCACTT
>NW_026026533.1:0-265 GCF_019186545.1 Solanum stenotomum
TTCATATGAGGATGTACCAGTTGAGATTTTCGATCGTCATGTTAGAAGATTGAGAAACAAAGAAGTCGCTTCAGTCAAGGTTTTGTGGAGGAGTCCGTCCGTAGAGCGAGCTACTTGGGAAGCAGAAGCAGCCATGAAGTCCAAGTATCCTCACCTCTTTCCTTCCGATTCCATTCCAGCTTGAGGTAATAGTTCCTCTTCAGTTTTTCAGTCATTCATGCGAAAATTCAGTCGTAGAATCATGTTCCTTCAGTTTGTACTTGCA
>NW_026026534.1:0-439 GCF_019186545.1 Solanum stenotomum
CAAGTAAATCATTTCATCAAGAGTAAAATGAGAATTAAAAGTTAAAATGTTTCTAATTATAGTAAGGTGATATTTTTTTGGGACAGACTAAAAAGGAAAAGATGCCACATAAAATGAGACAAAGGGAGAAATACTTTCTGTTTGCAAACAAAAAAAAAAAAAACTTAAGAGAATGGTCCAAAAGTAAACAATACAACTAGAACCTAATAGTGTGATATATAATCGAAATACAATCAATAATATACTAGAATAGATTATTGAAAACAATAGTAAACAATACAACAAGCAGGGGCGGATCTATGAAGAGGTGTGGGGGTGCCACGCCACCTTCGAACTTCGACGGAAACTCTCTCTCTCTCTCTATATATATATAAATATAAAACGTGCCACCCACAGAACAAAATTGGCTTATGGTGCCACGGTAGGAGGGCAACTTTAG
>NW_026026535.1:0-498 GCF_019186545.1 Solanum stenotomum
AATTTTTTAATTTATTTTAATATAAACTAGCCTCTTGAGGTTGATTTTAGTAATTAAACACACACACACACATATATATATATAACTACACGATCAACAGAAGTTTAATTTCATAAATTTAATTTATCGATCAAGTTAATTTTTAATTTATTTTAATATAAACTCACCTCTTGAGGTTGATTTTATTAATTAAACATATATAATTTAACTACACATCAACAGAAGTTTAATTTAATAAATTTAATTTATCGATCAAGTTAATTTTATAAATTTAAATTATATAACTCCTAATTATATAAATTTAATTTTATTGATCAACAAAAGTTTATCAATATCAAATTTAATATATAAATCTCCTTGAATTGATAATGTATTTTATATCTAAACCACTAGTATATAAGACTTGATTTGTTAAACTACTCGAGGAATATATAATTAATCAACGTATTTCAAACTCCGATGAAGTATCTTTTACATGTCATCATAATTAGGAGGTGA
>NW_026026536.1:0-914 GCF_019186545.1 Solanum stenotomum
TCGTAATAGGAGCATCTTCCACTTTAGTAGTTACCATGGGTGAATTCAAATTAGTCGAGTGAGCAAGTTTGAATATGTTTTTTTAATTTAAAAGACAGATCGCATAAAATACGCCCAAAATTTACCCTTTAGTAAATGTGAAAGGACAGAATTGGGGCTGCTCTGAAGAGAAGATATAAAATCTTTACTAAGTACTATTATTTTGAATACTGAACATGACTCATTAATAAGAAGCTGTATACTTTGAATGCAAAATACAGAGAGAGGTCTACAGCCTATGTGCTATGCTACTGAGAATAATGTTTATTGTATTATGTACGTTGCTCCATTCATTTCAATTTAGGTGGTTTTTTTTGTGCATATATTTAATAAGTTTTTCAAAATTCAACATCCCAAGTGGCAAGTTTAATATCAAAAGATTTAAAGTATCACACACATATTTAATTTAAAACTATAAAATTCAATATTTTTTTATTATTTTTTAATTATGTGTCCAATTGAATTAAGACGCGTAAATTAGGACGGAACGAGTATATAATATAATATAGTCATACTGAAACTCCTCCAGGCCTCACTTATTTGTAACTTGGTGATTTCTAATGTCATGTCAAATAATAAAACAAAAGGCATGGGAGTAAATGAAAATGCAGCTTTTTCTCAAACTGGAGTTGTTTGTCTTCTGATAATAGTCTTCTCAACAGGCAGTGAAGTTTTGTGCAGGGAGCCAAATACAAGGTACTCTCTAACTGTTGGATATTTTAAAATAATTTAAGACAAATTTTGGACTCTATTAATTTGTGACATAATCACTTATGTCATTAAGTTGATAACTAATGTGCTTATGTCATTAAACTTAATCTCCAAGTATTAATCTACGTTGTTTCCAAATTTAACTCCTTTGTCTCCAAGTAATG
>NW_026026537.1:0-801 GCF_019186545.1 Solanum stenotomum
TTTATGTTTATGAGAAAATATACAACACTAAAATTCCATATCGCATGTCCAAACAAACCTTCAATTTCATCTCACGATACCATATCGCATGGCGAAACGGGCCCTAAGAATAAAATGAGCATTTTAAAGTTAAATTATTACTCCTTTTGTCTTAATTTATGTGACGCATTTCATTTTTCGAGAGTCAAATAGTTTAAGTTTGACCGAAAATTTGCTCATGAAATATATATATATATATATATATATATATATATATATATATAAAGATATATGAAATTTACGGTAAAAAATAGACTTGTTTAAATCTCAAAAACTAAAATGTGTCACATAAATTGGGACAGAAGCAGTACTAAATAAGAAATGTGTCATTTTCCATTAAAGAATATTTTCTTCTTCTTGTGAACCTTAGGCAATGTCAAATTAATGAAATGAATTTTAGGTGTTTAATTGAAGTGGATTATAAATGTTCAAAAGGAACTTATCAACAAGACAATTTAAAGACCATAGGATTCAAAAGAAAAAATAAGTACTTTTTTATTATTTCGTGTCCAAGCAAATCAAGACATATAAATTGAAATAAAGTCGGAATATATTAAATATTATTCCTTCTATTCTAATTTACGTGGTATATTTTGAATTTTGAAAATCAAATCAAAAAAAAATTATAATTCATATTAATTAACAATTCAAAATATAAAAAATCATTGTACAAATAGACTATTTGAATCTCGATGGCACAAAAATAAAAACAAAATAAAGATATTATTATATTAAAAAAAAAAGGGGGGGGGGGGGGGGGGG
>NW_026026538.1:0-219 GCF_019186545.1 Solanum stenotomum
AAAATACGCGGATTCAAAAAAAAATTCGCTCGAAATGGACACCCGAGGCACGAGTTATGGCCGTTTGAAGTTTCCTAAATTCAAAGCCACCTTCCACCTTTAAGATGCTGAATTTCAAACGGCCTTAACTTTCGGCACGAACGTCCGTTTGACGAAATCTTTTGTTTGAAACCTCGTATTTTTTCGAGATCTATATGAGGAACCTATCTCCTTTGTCTG
>NW_026026539.1:0-10650 GCF_019186545.1 Solanum stenotomum
TTTGGTTTAGTAGATTTTCTTCCGAATGATAGAGAAGTTAGGATTCATGTGAATGCATTTTGAATGATCTCCTCGTACACTATATTAGATGTAGAATGATCATCTGCATCTTCTATTGTCGATGGACATATTAATAATTTGACATCTTTTGGAACTGGGATGTCAACAATGGCTTCTGAGACATTTGATATTGTTACATTTCTTCTATCGATTGACACATTTCAAAAAGGACCTTCCAATCATGCTAGCGACATCAACAAAAACACGAAGATAATTAGATACATAAAAGGCAGAATACTTAAAGACCATCCTGAGCTTGACACATTTCATTACCTCTCCTAAACTATCAGTGGTCTTAAAATTAGGTTGTTCAAGAAGTTCATAATTAATTTTATCGAGCTTTCACTATCTATGATCAGAAATGCATCTCTAGCAACCAACACGATAATATGAACATAAGAAACGACTCTAGGGCATTCAGCTTCAACTAATCATTAAACAGAAGCCTCTCAATGTCATATTAGGTGTGCTTGCTTTTTAGTACGATTTCTACTACTTGAAGTGAAGTTAAAAGGCATATATCCAACACTACAAAGAAGCAAAACAGTACTAGGTACAAAGCAAATTCAGTAAGAACATAAAGAAACTCTGTATGTGAAACAAGGCAAAAATCATTAATCCGTCATTTTTATTTATGTATCATAGTTTGTCTTGTCTGGAGGCGGAGTTCAAGAAAATAAGGACGACTTTCAAATTTTAAACAAACTTCATCACCAAAGAACCCATCCAACATAAGAAAGTATTTTTATTTTTTTTTGCACAATTTTCATTGCTGATTGAACCAATTTCATTACCCATTCACCAAATTTCCATTTCCTATAAATCAGTGAAACAGACAGAGAAGGAATTCCCCAAAAGTAAGAAAATGAAAAAACAGAAATTCAATGAGAAAGAAGAATGAACACGAGAGAAGAGAAGAAGCAGATACACCGGAAAGGAGATGAAAAAACTCACCAGTTTCAATTTTGAGACAAAGATACAGATTCAGAGTTGCTTCAAATGAGACCTTTCGAGTATATGCAGATGCAATTTGTGTTGTACTTCCACGTGTTGAGGAGCCAATCAAATTGGGCCAGAAATGAGAAAACCTCTACAGTACAATGATAATATGCAGTGTTCATCCTTTTACTTAAGTATAACTCAAACAACATGTTAGTACAATTCAATAATGCAGTGTTAGTCCTTTTCTTGTTGGCTTATATATAAGGGTAATAATATATGAAAGTATCTACAGTAATTTCTTAATTACTATCTCTGTCTCAATTCAAGTGTCTTAGTTTGATTGGACACGAGTATAAGAAATAAAGTTAGAATTTTTTTTTAATCTTGTGGTCTTAAATTAAAGATGTATGTTATATTTTCAATCTCATGTGGTTTTAAACTTGTCAGGTTGAGTGTTGGAGTTGAAAATTTTACTAAATATAAAAAGGTACTTTTTTTGTACGGACAAAAAGAAAAAATAAGACATTTAAATTAGAACGGAGGAAGTTATAAGTCTCAAGAATATTGAAGAATTTTATCAACACTACGATTGATTAAACTGATCAATTGTAGCGAGTCAGTTTGCGTTTCAGCTCAGAGCATTAAAGAAGAGGTAGAAAATACTCAAGGAAATGATGAGAGACTCCAACTTCATATCCCCAAGAACTACTAAAGATGGTAAGTGATTTCATTATTGTCAGCTACATTCCTTCGATGGAGAATTACACTGTATGACGAAAGTTGATTCCCCTAGACTTCTTTGTATTTTTGAACCCCTTACACCTTGTTTGAATGGTTGTTAAGTATTGTTTCATAATGTGTCGTATTGTATTGTGTTGTATTGTATGCTATTATCGTAATGAATACAATGTTTGCATGAATTGTATTGTTATTCATCGTTACATAAGATCACACATCAACAATTTAAATGATAAACCTACAAGAAAAGTAGAGTACAGGGTAGAACTACTATGCAAAAAGACAACGGGTTTACATAATAAATAAAGACAAAATGAGAAGAAAATATTAAGGTGACGATGCGATCACACCAAATCGGTTTAACATAAAATGAAACTTTTCGTCGTTACCTAACGACAAATTTAAACAATATGATACAATAAAATTTGTGTAACAATCAAAACAAATAGTATTATATTTTAACTAACAATACATCACAATTAAAACAACGGGTTGAAACCATCCAAAGATTTAGTGAAACTTCTGATTGCGCGAGTGAATATCATTGAAATTTGAATGGCACACACAAGAAGAAAAGGTATTTTTCCCTCCTTTTTGCTACTACATATATTTCCATCTTGATATGAAACACAAAATTATAGCATGTTTAAATAAAACAATTCAATCTATCAATTACAACAAAAAATAAAAAATGCCCCTCAAGAAACTCGAAGTTGGGAGTTGACCGTTCCTTCGGGGACATCCGATAAAATTGGAACGATGTAGAGAAGTGGGGAGTTGAAAGTTTGTTTGTTGGACGGGCTAGGTATTACAAGTGGTGAAATCAGAACTAGAGGTAAATTAAGTATATATATGGTATAAAAATTAAAAGTGGTATTAAGTGTAATTGTTTTAAACTAGAGGTAAATTAAGTATATATGGTAGTAAAGTATGTCTAGTTATACTATATTTTAATATCTATATTTTTTTATAATGTGATGGTTTTAGACTAATCGCCAAATTAAATTGTAATTTAACACAAAAAAATGGATTATTAGCTTAAGGGTTTAAATTTCAGAAGATTTTTTTTTCTCGAACCACAAGACATATAATATAGTGATATTAATCTTTCAACACAATAGGTGTACGTACGAGTTAATATCTCAAAAGGTTACTCAACTTTGAGAAATTATTTAGCAAAGTCATTAAACTTTGTTTTATATCAATAAAATCACTCAACTTAGAACTTTGTATCAATAAAATCACTCAACTAAATTTATTATTAATATTTTTATGTCATATTCATTATTAAAATAATAATAAACAAATGTTTCAAAATTAATACTTCATTATAATTAATTTAAATAAGTACCCAAAAAGAATAATAATTAATCTAAATAATTTTTATTTATGTAAAAAAAATAATCCTATTATCTATGTAAATCAAATACTGTAATTTTTTATGATTTTTAAGAAGGAAAAATTAGGAGTAGTTAAATTACTAAAAAAATAATTCATCAATGTGCGGACTTTCTGTAATAATCCATTTTTGTTGGATGGATTTGTTGTAATTAGAGTCCGTAACAATAAGTTGGATTACGACTCTGATTTTACGTTTTGTAATGAAAAAGCAAGGGCTTAATTTGTTTTTAATTATTTATTTTTATCTTTAGAAGAAAAATTTAAAAGTGAAATTAGCATGATATAAAAAATAATTTTGCCATGTCAAATTGATTTTAATAATAAATTTAGTTGGAAGATTTTATTGATATAAAAATCTAAGTTGAGTGATTTTATTGATACAAAACAAAATTCAGTGACTTTATTACATAATTTTTCAAAGTTAAATGACCTTTTGAGAAATTAACTTGTGTACGTACGATACTCACTTCTATTTTTTAAAGTGACAATATATATGAAGAATTAGAAAAAAAATCTTCATAAATGCTCTGCGGAAAAAGTACGATAAGAATATATTTGAGATCAAAATTCAAAATTTATTCTATTTTTGATGATTAATGGGCATTGTTGGCCCTTTTTTCAACCGAAAAAATGAAAATGAATTCTACGATTCTTCTCCAAGCTATTGATTTTTTATTATTTATTATTATTATTATTATTATTATTTTATTTATTTACTATTTGTTTGTTAATATTATTTTTATTGTTATCATCGACTTATTTTTTACCTAATTGGCTTTCCTTATGCCACCTTTTTTTGGTATCTATAAATGAATTGCTTAATCTCTTCCAGCTAAAATCCACAAATTATGGAAGTAATCAGTCACATAATTTTATTTTTTGGATCAAGAAGACCAAAACACTTGCTAATTTCCAAATTTCTTTATATATAATTAGTTTTTCAACGAAGTGCATTTCAATTTTTTATGTAAATTTGAAAAATGAATGTTGTTTGAATGAGGAAATGGGTGAATTTTTCATAACATATTGACTATTGTTACATAAAATGTAGCTAAAACTTTAAAGAGGAAAAGAGGGGCGCATTAAATATCTCGCGTTAGCGTCACATTAGTTTAGAATATTTCTAAAAATTCGGTGAATATTAGTTAATTTTTTGTCTATCTCACGCTTAGTCAGCACGTCTGAAGTTAAGATTAAAAGACGTATGATAACAAATAATTATATTGAAAATAATATTTTTTTTAAAGTACGGAATGAATTTTTTTTTTTTTTATAACAATATCAATTAAACAAAACATTACTACATGTTAGGGTCACAACTCTATCATTCCTATCTACTAGAAAAGTCCTAAAATTAACAATAACATACTCAAAACATATACTCCCTCCGTTTCACAAAGAGTGACCTGGTTTAACTTGGCACAAAGTTTTAGAAAATAAAGAAGACTTTTGAATCTTGTGGTCCTAAATTAAAGTATGTCAAATGTACTAAATTTCCTTTCAATCTTGTGGCTTTAAACATGTCACATGGAAAGTTGAAATTAAAATGTTACCAAAAAAGGAAAGAGATCATCTTTTTGAAATAGACTAAAAAGGAAAGGAGATTATTCTTTCTGAAACGGAGGGAGTACCAAAAAGAAAAGGACAATTATGTAATTCTAAGGAAATTGGAAAGGACATTTGGCTTTTGCATTCATGGAAAGGCCATATTTATATTATAATTAATAATTAATAATAGCCACCACCTTCTCACCTTCCAAAATTCTATCTAGTCTAGGTAATAAATGACACAATACTTGTTTATCTAAAATTTAAATATTCATGTGTACTATATGAATAATTTTGTAAAACTAAAGCAAAATAAGACAAGAAATATAGAAGATGAAAACAATAGAAATATAGAGACAAGATATGAGAGTATTTCTTATTCTTCAAAGTCTTCAAGTATATACAATATGAACTCTTATGCCTCTATTTATAGTGTAACATAGAGACATACAAAAGGTTAGTCATAAACATGACATTAACATGAATATAATGGGGAGGTTATGGAAGTGAAAGGTTACAAGAATAATGGTTATAAAGGTGGAGGTTATGGAGGTTATGGTTATCTTCATAATGGAGGAAAGTATGGAGTAACTTCTTGATGTAGTGGACATCCACAATATATTATTTTATAACACTCCCCCTTGGATGTCCATAGATAATATGCCTTGTTAAAATCTTACTAGGAAAAAACCCCGTGGGAAAAAAATCCCAGTGAAGGAAAAAGAGTACACATATCTTTTAATACGCTTTGAATCTTGCCTCGTTAAAAACCTTACCAGGAAAACCCAATTGGGATAAAACCATGGTTAAGGAAAAGAGTACAACACATATTTTTCTTCCCCTGATAAAAACTTTACTTGATATCTCGGAGACGATGCATTCCAATCTTATATCACAACTTCTCAAATATTAATGTTGGCAATCCTTAGTGAATAAGTTTACAAGAAATCACTTGAATGGGTCTTTGAACGTCTATCTCACCATTTTGTTGAAGATCATGTGTGAAAAATACTTTTGGTGAAATATGCTTTGTCTGACCTCCTTTGATTGTATCCTCCCTTCAATTGAGCTATATATTATTTTCGTAGATGGTGGTTAGAATATCCTTTGCCAAAGGAAAATCACATATTTTCTGAATATGATAGATCATGATTCCAACCATAGACACTCCCGACTTACTTCATAGATCAATATTATTTCTGTATGATTTGAAGAAGTGATTACCAATGTTTGTTTCTTTTGAATGCCAAGATATTGTTGTGCCTCCATATGTAAACAAATAGCTCATTTGCGATCGAGCTTTATGCAAATCAAATAAATATTTTGTATCCACATAATCAAATCATTTCTAACTCAGAGATTGATCATTTCAATTTTATACGTTGCTCGTCTTTTCTTCTCAAAAAAAAATCACACATCTTCTATGTGTTGAGTCACTTTCTTTGTTAGTTNAGATATTGTTGTGCCTCCATATGTAAACAAATAGCTCATTTGCGATCGAGCTTTATGCAAATCAAATAAATATTTTGTATCCACATAATCAAATCATTTCTAACTCAGAGATTGATCATTTCAATTTTATACGTTGCTCGTCTTTTCTTCTCAAAAAAAAATCACACATCTTCTATGTGTTGAGTCACTTTCTTTGTTAGTTTCTTGGCATAACTTGAATGATAATAAGACAATCCCCTCACATAACTTTTTATATGTATATCAAATAATCTTCTAGCATTTGCATAACCATCAATCTGTAAGTGCACCAATTGCACTAATACATGACATTTTAAATCATTTTCATGAGATCAAAAAGATTCTTTCTCTGTGTTAAGCAATCTCAAAACCATTGGGTACTCAATGGAATTGCTTTAAGGCATTTTAAATCCTTCAAGGATTTTCATAGAACTTCATCGTCTAGTTAGACATAATAATCATTATGCATATTCAACTATTTCATCTATTGCCAGACTGAAACAAGTCTCATTGCATCCACCATTGAAGAATATATCTCCATTTAATAATGTCAGGATTTTTGCGAAACCCTTTATGCCCCGAGGCACAAATCGCACTTTATATCTTACGGTTATACTTCCGCACAATGATTCATTTGTACTACACTGACATTATATTTTGATCCACGAACTATAAGATCAAAAACATCACTTTTCTAAGTGAAACAAAATATACTTGAATAGTGCCAATCATTTATCTGTCAACACTATATGACATATTCAAATTTAAGATCCTCGTAACCATTTATTTGCAACATTTTGCAAATGAATTATCTCTTGAACTTCAAGTTCACATTTTTTTAACGAGGATCTAGATAATTCACCCCACACATAATTTTCAGCTGCTAAACATATCTCCCCCTAATGTTAGGAAATCTAACATTTACCCCCAACCTCATTTTGGGGATCCATTTTTGTGCGTGGTGGAGCAATAAAATCATATGTGCACACATTAAATTTTTAGATGGAAATTATTTGGTTCCTGACCCTGAACCAATTGTGATGGGAGAACCTTGTTGGTTTGATGCATACACGTTACAACAAATTATAGCTAGACCAACCAATATTATCAACACAATTTTATAGTTTGGAACTGTGCTCTTAATTTAACAATTTGAGCAAACAACCTTACAAAAGCCAATTTGTAAGTTGATACAAATGCACATGTGACCATACCATAGATGCATCTATTAAATCTAATAATAAGTGGTCCACATGGCAGGTGAACGGGCCCATATTCACCTTTTTATATGTTCAAAATAATTTCAGGGGATACAATCTCAACCTTAGCTGGTACAATGATCATTTTATCATGAGAACAAGCAACACATGAGAATTCTTGAAGAATCGTTTATTTCTTCAACAGATAACCACATGAATTCTCAATTCTTTTGCATCACATTTGAACCGAAATGGTCAACTGGTTATGCCAACATATATTTATTCTAGTAAACTTGTAGTTCACTTTTGCATGTAATTCCTTCATCATGCCCATATTTTTATTCAACAAACAAGAGAAAGACGGGCAACCTTTTATGTAAATATTTATAACCCGCTTTGATTGTAGTAATTTGAAGATATTTAATCTTTCAATAATTTACAGTCTCAATATAACAATTTTTCTTTTCAATTCCTCTGAAACTTAAAAAGTTTCTTTTGAGACTTACTACAACCTCAATATTATGAACTATTTCATTTTCTGGATAGTAACAAATTAGTCCTTCCGAAACCTTCAATTAATTTTGTGTAATGCCACAAATTTCACAACACCATTCTTATGGTGACCATCTCCTTCAAGGAGAAAATTATTATTATTGTCATGGTTAAAATTATTACCGCAAGACTTATTTCTTGACAACCAATGACAAATTTGTGTTGCCACACAATAACATTTATTTTGGTCATGACCATAACCTTTATAGAAAAGAATTATTTATTTCTTTTGTCCTCCAATAGTTTATAATAAAACATACCACAATATTCGTGTAGTACTCAAAGTATATGACTGAAATGACCATTTATGTCAAAATTAAATTTTTTTTCAATATCTCAAACCTCCCGTAGAGGTGAGATGTGGCAATTATCCAACCATACATGAACATGTCCTTATCCATACGAACACAAGTCATATTCTCTTCAAGAAATGACCATAACCATTTGTACATGCTCCATAAGTTTTTATTAGTCATACTTTGACATTATCAAATTTACTTGACCCACCTCAACATCACTTTAAAAGTACTAAATGTACTACCACTTTGTATTTCTTTATTTTAATAGAGGATTTAAAAAAATTTCAAATTGGGTTGCACCAACTCAATGTGCCCAATAACTTTTCATACCACTTTGATGGCCAAAACTTACCTTCACATTTGAAGGACCGTCTTAAGAACCCATAATGTTCTTCCTTTTAATTACCACAATTGACCATTAACATTTTACCACACTCATATTCATACTTTTAACCACTTGTCATTTCCAGACACATTATGTCCTGCAACCACATTCACATAAAAGAATGGAGCAAATCAATTGGACAAATTTCATGACTTTTATCAAGAGCATATCAATTTGCTCAATCATTGTTACATCGTCATTAGATAACGTTGGGACTTGAACCCAACGTCTTACCCCTAAGAAGGCATTTTAGGTCATTGGGACCCAACCCACCATTTTATTATCATGATGCATCAGGACTCTCACCCGATGTATTATCCTCTTGGTGCGTAGGACTTGAATCCTTCGTCTTACCCTCAATCAATGACATAATAAGCCAAATATAATAGGACTCACCTTTGAGCCTTAAAAAAATATTGTGACTTTGTGGTTAACATGCACAAATAAATATAGAACAAAAGAAACACAATAAAAATATTCTCAACAAATTATGTACTAATATCTTAAACTTGTCAAAAGAGAGAGTTACATATAGCATTATATTATATTGTGTTTGGTGCACAATAATTAAGCTAGTGAATTACTATTATAAATCAAATAATCAATTGCACACTAAGAAAATAATAATTTCAATTACACTAAAATAAAACTGCTCACTATCACCATCTTTTTTTCAATTTTCATGTGAACCCAAAATATTTAACACACAAAACAAAATAAATTAAAAGCTTATGTAATAACCAAAACAGTGAGCATAATCATAAATAAAATATAAAACAAATTTCACATACAAAAGAAAGTATATATAGTCAAAGGTGAAAAATTGAACAGTAACAATAATATTAATCATTCACCTTGTTCACAAGTAATATATAAAATAGATTCCACAATAATTTACCTTGCTCCGGAGAGAAAAATAAATACAATTATTTTACCTCCTTTTATTTATTTTGCTTCAATCCTGCAATGGTAAAACATTCGTGCTGATAACGTTTTGTAAAACTAAAGCAAAATAAGACAAGAAATAGCGAAGATGAAAATAATAGAAATATAGAGACAAGATATGAGAGTATTTCTTATTCTTCCAAGTCTTCAAGTATATATAATATGAACCCTTATGCCTCTATTTATAGTGTAACATAGAGACATACAAAAGGTTAGTCATAAACATGACATTAACATGAATATAATGGGGAGGTTATGGAAGTGAAAGGTTACAAGAATAATGGTTATAAAGGTGGAGGTTATGGTTATCTTCATAATGGAGGAAAGTATGAAGTAACTTCTTGATGTAGTGGATATCCACAATATATTATTTTATAACAAATAAATTATTATACTCGCTCGATTTATTATTACTTGTTCAATTTACACTATATATATCCCTTAAGAAATAATGACACACACACACACACACACACACACATATATATATATATATATATATATATATATATATATATTCCTACATTTTGAGATATGAGGAATAAGTTTTAATGTTAAGAGTAAAATGTGAAAACAAAAATATGTTTTTTTACTTTTGATATAAAAATGACTAAGTGAAAATTGTATATTTACTATAATATAATAGCAAGTAAAATAAATGGAGAGAGTGATAAATTTCATTTAAAGTTTAGATACTCAAATTATTATTTTTTATCAACTAGATACTCAAATTATGGTTGGCTTGAATGAACATCTGAACATATAATATAGTAGTATTTAAGACATTTTTTGCTCAATTTTTTGAAAAGTTTATGTGTGCGTTCTCAAACGCTCATTCCACTTTAGCCTAAAAATTTCTCACATAAAATTAAAATAACAACACATTTCATGTGATTAATTTATCATTTAATGAACGCTTGAAATCAAGCGCAAAATTTCTTTTAAAAATCTGAATAAAAAATGTTTAATAGAAACACTTTTTCAGGTACATATTCAAGTTTTCAAGTAAAACAAGTCATTATTCAAATGTCTAAATAAGATTTGCCAATAAGTTTAAAATATTATCAATGTATTCTGTCTAAACACAATTGGTGCAATTTTTAGTGAGGAT
>NW_026026540.1:0-338 GCF_019186545.1 Solanum stenotomum
AGTATCATACTTAGTTTAATTTTGAGTTTTTGATTTTTAGAATAGGTTTTTTGTTTTAGACTAATCCTCATGATTTTAGAGTATTTAGAATTAATTTAAATAGGTTAGGAGGTGTGAATCTTTGAGGAAGTTGAATGTGGGGCTAAAACCCCATCAAGATATGACTTGGGAAACTTTCTAGGTGTCCAGGCTCACCCAACGAGACTAGATAGATCACCCAATAGCCTCTGAGTTAGCAGTTCACTTAAGCTAAGTCCGCAAAAGTGGCTCCTGCTCGCAAAAGTGCTCATCAATTAAGCGGATGGGCACTCGCTTTGGCAAACCCCGACCTTTCATGA
>NW_026026541.1:0-561 GCF_019186545.1 Solanum stenotomum
GGAAGTCTAAATCTCACATGGCTAACTTAGACACAATCTTAAAACATACTAGGGACACAACCCTTTACAATCGAAACAACTACTAAAATGTCTAATACATGAATAAAAGAAACTTAAAAGTCTTGTCCTCGAATCCATGAGGATATACCAAGTCTTGGAGGAAAAGCAATCCAACATTTCAAACTAGCAAGAAGGAATCATTTGCCAGAACCTACACTTGTAGTAAAACATGAAGAAATATGGGTTAGTGCACAGAAATGTACTAAGTATGATGACCATACAAAAATATGCTTTAAAAGGGACATTTGGTTGGAAACCATGCATTATGCCACTTTTCACAAATATCATGAACACTAGCATAAGAGACCTCAATTACAAGTACAATCATCATACAAGTCATAACAACACATTTAGACAATATCAACATGAAAACCTTTACCTTTACCTTAGACCTTGACTTTTAAATGACCCTTATGCTATACCTTGTGCAATGCATGGATGGTGTCCCACACCACCATCCACACCAAGGCACCACATTAAGGCCACCAAGAGTGAACTTAC
>NW_026026542.1:0-414 GCF_019186545.1 Solanum stenotomum
TCATACTTAAGCATAACTTGCAAAATTTGAAATTTTGCTATTTCCAATTTAATTCTTTTTGAAACTCAAGGTGCTACATCTAGTGACCTTAACACTTAAGAAATTTTAAATTCCTTGGTAAAATCTCACTCACTACGAAGAACGGTTCGAGTCTTAGTTCAAAATTTTTTTGGGGTGTTACAATATCTCCCCCTTGGGATCATTCGTCCTCGAATGACGATTGAACTGGGTATGAAATGGGGTTACTCGTACTATGGTCTGAGTCTAATGGTCTGCTCTTACTATATTCAAGCTTAACTCAAATCTTTAAGTTCGGGTTCTATACCTCGATAAGGAATCTCCTCCCAAGACTATCACTGTTTAACACCACATTCAAGCTTAGTATGCTAACAACTCCATGGACCCCTACTAACC
>NW_026026543.1:0-224 GCF_019186545.1 Solanum stenotomum
GGTCGGCTACCCCGGCCAGAAGAACCCTTCTGTGAACTATCTCGGCCCCGACTAGGACCGGCACTAAAACCAATATGGCGGTGCTGATCACCCTCTGATGCCTGGAGAGCAGCCTGGAAGGGGCTACTAGACTGACCCGACTGAAACCTCTGCTGGGATCTATCATAAGACTCTCGGGGTCTGAAACGGCGCCTATGATAGCTATCCTCCTGTCTAGGTCTCTT
>NW_026026544.1:0-297 GCF_019186545.1 Solanum stenotomum
TCATCAGGTATGGCTTGATCTTAAGGAGTGTTTTGATAAGATAAATGGATCTCGACTTTACCAATTGCACAGGAACATATTCACTCTTACCCAGGGAGTTTCGACTGTCTCTGCTTATTTTACAAAATTGAAGAATTTGTGGGATGAATATGATTCAATTCTTCCCACACCTAGCTGTGATTGTTCTAAGGCTAAGGAATTTGTGGAACAGATGCACTATCAGAGGTTATTATAGTTTCTCATGGGCTTAAATGATAGTTATTCACAGACTAGGGGGCAAATTCTGATGATGCATAA
>NW_026026545.1:0-2757 GCF_019186545.1 Solanum stenotomum
GCCCTCCTCTTCAAAAGAACTAACAGAGATGGACAACTTGTTCTCCTTAGCAATGATCTTACTATGAAGATCAAGGCCATGGCAGAAGTAAGACCACAACAACATGTCAACATATCCTCCCTTCCACATCCCACCACACCCTTTAGAAAACAAGACTGACATTTATTTTTGTTTATTGATTGGCAGGGTATAATCTGTGAGACAGCAGAAGATTTCCAAGAGAGTCTGGTGAACCCATTCTCTGAGAGGTTTCTCTGGAAAGACAGCTCTCCCAGGGGAAGCACTTGGTCATGTGTGGATGACTTTGTTCTTGGACCTCTAAGGAAGACATCAAAGTCAGGACAAGCAGCAAAAGGCTTGAAGCTGATATTGCTTCATAATTCTCATTATAGGCAAATCTGTTCAGGCAGCACAGTTAGCTAGGTAGAGACTCACCCTTAAGGAAGCTGCTTGCTCCATAATTCTATCATAGGCAAATATGTTCATCCAGCTGAACCATCTAACTGAGCCTAGTTCCCCTTCTTATCAAAGATGTCAGAGATGAATTCAGATCTTATGACCACATCTAGACATGTAAATGGTCATTGTTTTTGTCTTTTGAAACTTCTAGTTTTTCATTGCAATGTAATTGATTCTAGATGATTCACAGATTTTCTCAATGAAATCAGGTAACGTTGTGAAGCTTTTGTACATGTATCTATATCTGTAGTCCAATATCTTCAAAAACAAATTCAATGTTAGTTTTAGTTCAGCACTTTGTTAAATAGTTGTTATCATCTGTATCCAGATTCTCTTGTGAAACTAATTAAGGAGAAATCTGTTAATGAAGTCTGTTTGTAACTAAAAGCAGATTAATAAAAAAATATTCTGATATTGTTGACTTGGGATTACAGACTTGCACACTAATGAAAGACGTCATTTATTCACAAAGAACTGACATAATAAGAAAACTAGACAGCATTAAACCACAGACAAATTCACTTGAACTATTCCAGTGTAGTAGAACCTATGTTTTTTCCAACCTTCCGGGGGTAATTACATGAACCTGACAGTAGAAAAGAGAATGAGTTTTCTTGGTCCTCAAATGGTGGTTGAGGAAACTCTTGCAGTTCGTTAAGCTTGCTAGTTTCAAAGTTCAAAGATGAGAAATAACTGTCAGGGTTATCTGTACTCCCTTTAACAGTCATAGTATTTTGAAGTCCACTGTCATTCTGAACATTTACCTCAAAATCTATATTTCCAGGCTTTGTAGTTGCATCATTGGTTTGGCCTTGATCGGATGTCCGAGCAAAACCTTTGGTTTCATCTAGAGGAATTGCAGGTGTGTGTCCTTGGAAAAGGGAAATGTGCCCGAAAAGCTTGTCTTTCCTGGAAAAGGTTGTTCCACAAGAACAAAGCCATTTATCTTTACCACAATGTTTCTCATGTGTTCTAAGATCTGCAATAACTGAAAATTTCTTCAAATTGCACCTACTACAAGCATATCTTTTCTCACAGTGGGTTCTTCTGTAATGGTTTCTCACACATAAGATACTCTTTAGTGGCTGAAACTTTTTGTGCTCTTTATTGCGCTTGCAACCAACACAAGGACAGGAATACCTTTTAATAAGCGTCGTCCCAGAGTTGGAATCCTTGTGAGGCTTTGCAAGAGCAGCTGAAGTTTTGTATTCATCCCCATGACCCCTCATGTGCATCCGCAAATTGGCATCTCTCTTAAATCCCTTCCCACAAATTGTGCAAAAGTGAGTGTGAGGTGCAAGAATTTCCTCTTTCTCCAGCTGCAGAATCTCGTAGGAACCAGGAGGAAGGTTCTCTTCCTCATGGGGTTCATCTTCATCTTTCGCCCCATGTTCATCAACAGAACAATCTCCCATTTGATCAACATGGCTGAGCTGATCTTTTGCCTTAGTCACATTAACATTACATGTCAGAGCACCAACATTAGTACCTGTTTCAGAAAGAATGGAGGCACCACCAAACTGCTCGAGTTGCTTGGTAGGTGGATTCGCTTGATGCTTCACGGTTGGAAGAAGACTCCCTGCAGTTGATATCAATTGAATAAGAATAGAGGTAAGATCAGTTGTTATTAGCTGTTGCTGCTGATTTGAAAGGTCACTTCCCTGAATCCCAGCTAGGCTTCTGTGGTCAACAATTCTACGCACCAACTCCCGGAGTTGATGAATCTTTTGTTCAAGAAAAGACATACTTTTAAGCATGGCTCTTGGATCCCATTCTTGTATTCCAGTAAAATCATGATTTTCACTGCTTTCATTAGCCTGTTGTTCCATGCTAGATGCGTTTTAGATTTCGAAATTTGTTGCTCAATCCTAGTCTGGTGATCCGGAAATGAGTGTAGTTAGTTAGTTATTTGAGAAAATTAGTTTAACTCTCTATTCTATTCATAATCCCAAATCAAGATATTTATACACTTTAAGTGCTTTGAAATTTAAAGAAACTAAGATAGAGAGATGTGCCTAAGACGGCACGGAAGCAAACTTTGCACACTAAGAGAAGAGGAGAGATGTTCACAATTACTACCACAAGAAAGCCGTCTCCTATCTTCTAACAGAAATTCCTAACCAAGTTCATTGAAACCTACATTTAATTTCTCTACTAGAAGCTAATTTCCATGAACTAAATGACAGCATATTCATCTAACATCCTACCCCCACCCTCAGACCAACCTCTAACAGAAAAGTAAATTACATAGAAACAAAGATTTCAAAAAAAATAAAAAACATTTAACAATCCTGAACC
>NW_026026545.1:2776-25088 GCF_019186545.1 Solanum stenotomum
CCCCCCCCCCCCCCCCCCCCCCCATATATCTTTTTATTTACACATCGAACTCACATAAAAATTCAATCTTTCTCCAAAATGATGCTCTGTTACAAGTTGATCAACAAAGTAAGCATTTCTTTCACCAAAAACATCACCAAGATCCAAGTACTACAACAACAACATACCAAGTGTAGGCCCAGTGTAATGAACCGTAAAGTGGGATCCGAAGAGGATAGAATGTACACAACAACAACATACCCAGTGTAATCCCACAAAATGGGGTCTCTTTTGAAGAGGATAAAGTGTATGAGATGTTGTTTTCTACACCCTCGACTCAAGAAAAAACAATCCAAACCACAGAGAACAATATGATATTCGAATAACAAACAGTAACAAAAATGGAAGGATAGGGGCAATACTACGAACAACTAATATGAATGGACAACAAGACTAAGCCCTAATAAATCCACCAACAGATGAAATCCAATCAATTAGAAGCAAAAGTAATGAAGACAAACCAGATTAAAGATGCTCTTTTTCCCCTGCTATTTTAACTGAGTGGGATTACATAGCAAGAAAAGGGAAAGAAAGCAAAAGGGTCGGTTTTACATGTATGAGGATAAGCAACGCCAACAACCAGTGACGGAGTCAAGATTTTTAATAATAGAATTTAAAATCTAAAAAAATAGATACACGAAATAGTCGAAGGTTTGACATTTATTATATATATCTAAAACTTTATTTTAATCATGTATAAATTATATAATTTTTCGCCGAAAGAGTTTGGATTAATGGTAAGGCACTGCCAACAGCTAATGTCTATTCTGAAATTAATGGATCCCACTTACTTTGTTGCTAGTAAAAGCTAGCCATCACCAACTTTGGCTTTTTGTGAAGAAAATATTAAAATCAACTGTCAAATCAAGAATACTGTTAACCTGCCCACTCCATTCAACACACCGTCGCTCCCCACCACCACTACAAGCATGCACACGGCACAGTTTTGATAAACTTAGGGGTCGTTTGGTAATTGGATAAAACAAGTCTTATTCATATATTAGAGTCCGTATAACTTATACATGTTTGGTATGTGGATTAAAAAAGTTATTCATTTATATAATTAATATGATATTTGGTAGGTGGATAAGAAAAAAAGTTGTTCATGTATATAATTAATACGATGTTTGGTAGGTGGATAAGAAAAAAAGTTGTTCATTTATATAATAATACGGCTTTTGGTAGGTGGATAAGAAAAAAATTATTCATGTATAAAATTAATACGACACTTGGTTAACAATTTTGAAATTTGCATAATTAATACACGGATAAAAAGTTAAAATGACAATATTACCCTTATCACTCTCACTTAACTATTTTCTCCTTCTACCTAAGTTTTAATTTAAATACAAAATTAAAAGAAGGAAAAGGTATAATTGTAAAGAAATGTTTTAATTTTAAAAATATATAATTTTACTAATTTTTTAAATATAAAAACAACATTCAAAGGAATAATTTATGCATGACTAAACCATGCATAACTAATATTTGTATAACTAATACTCGCATAATTGATACCACATAACTAATACTCCCTCCGTTTCACAAAGAATGATCTCCTTTCCTTTTTAGTCAGTTTCAAAAATGTAGACACGTAATTTTTGACCGAACCTAAAATTTTATACTATTTTTATTCCTTAAATATTTCTTTTATGTCTAAGTTAGATATTTTGATTTTTGTCTTATTTTATTATTTTAAAAGATTTGAAAATAACAAAAATATATGTTTTCTTTTAATTTAGGTTTAATAAATAAGCTAATATAAATTATAATTTATTATTAGCTATACAATTTTTGTTAGTTTAAAAATATAATTAAATAATATCTATATTATATTAATTAAATTAAATTAAATTATATTATATTGTATTATATTATATTATATTGTATTANGTACATTTGACATAACTTTAATTTAGGACCACAAGATTCAAAAGTCTTATTTAATTTCTTAAACTTTATGCCAAGTCAAACCAGATCAATCTTTTTGAAACGGAGGGAGTACCACATTACTAATACTTGCATTACTAATACATTCATAACTAATACCCACATTACTAATACATGTATCACTCTATCCAGCTACCAAACGACTCCTTGGGAGATGTTTATACGTGTTATATGAAATCATGATTTTAATTTGAGGACATCTCCAACCTTATACTCTATTTTACTCTACAAATATTGAGTTCTCTATTTTTTCGACAACTAGTTCCAACTCAATTCTCTATTTTACTCTTAAAAAAAGATTTTTCTTCTCTATCCTCAATATTATATTACTCCATCCATCCCAATTTATGTGACACTTTTCAGATTTTGAGATTCAAACAAGTTTATCTTTGACTGTAAATTTCTCATATATTTTAAAAATATTTTTGTCACTCCCCGAGCCTACACCCTGGACGTGACTGGCACTCGAGAACCATTGTTAGCCCCAAGCGAACCCTTGGCCTGGCTTTCTTACTCAGCGGAAGACTTTACTCAAGATAAATACTTTTAAAATAGTACACTGAACTGCTCAATAAATAACTGAGAATGTAATAAATAACATTTACTGCCAAAGTGGCAACTCTAGTCTCAACTTAACTGAAAAGGAAAGTAAAGACTCATGAACTAACATCAACTAACTCTGTCTATAAAGCCTCTAAACTCTGAGAGATGTCGGGACAAGTCCCCCAATCATCCTAACAACTGAAATAAGAAAGCAATAAAACAAAACGTAACCAAAGGGATCCTTCGAAAAGCAAGGAGGCTCACCAACTGACTCTGAGTGCTCAACTAGATCAACGATGCGCTGGATGCTGATCATGGTTACCTGTGTCTACATCATAATAAAATGCAGGCCAAATGACATCAGTAAATTGAATATACGAGTATGCGAGGGGAATTCTAAAACAAGACATAAGCTTGAAAGGAACTGAAGAACTTACCTGGCTCAACTCAACTCAACTGATTTCAATATCAAGAAGTGTATATAAATGCAGTATAAAGAAAAGCTTTAAAACATGGTTTTGATTCTGTGTATTTAGAAATACAATAATAACTTTGTATGTATGCAAAAATACAATATGAACTCTATTTGTATATGGAAATACAAATATTTCTGATGTATATAAAAATACAAAGTACTGCTGTGAGAGTTTCTCTAATCGACAACCATCACTTAAAAGCTATCGTGATGATACAACATTTTGCCTTACGCTGTCAGGGCCGTCCTATACCTTGCCGGGGTATAGAACCTGAACTACTAAGTGGATCCACTAACGATGCTAAAAAACACTAAAGGAATCATCCAAAAAACATGACCCTTTTCTACCCATGATGGCTACATGGTTTATGGTGGCTTGGAGGTCTCTAAACTCTCTCCCATATCGGTATTCAATACTAGTCCCAAAATATACTAGCTCTTTATGTTTTAAAAACATAACTTCTTTCTGTGGTTTGAGATAATTGCTCAAAACTCAGCTCAAAGGCTATCTTGGAAATCTCAATTTCCCTACTTGCTTAATTGTGAAAACATTTACTCTTTTCTGAAAACTAGCTCAAAGGCTCTTTGGAAAACAAAGTTTCCTTTCTTGCTCAAATGTGAAAACATTTACTCTTTAATTGAAAACTAGCTCAAAGGCTCTTTTGAAAATCAAAGTTTCTTTACTTGTTTAAATGTGAAAACATTTTAAACTCTTTGGGAATACATAGTCCCCATATACTTTTGAAGAAATAAACTTCAACTTTACTCTTTACTGAACTCAAAACTCAAGTCTTAAAACAAAATTAAATCATTTGTAAAAGACTTTTGGAAGACTCTATGAACTTCTCTTAACTTGGCTCTTAACTTCTCTTGTCTTAACTCTTAACTTTCCTTGAATTGAATTATGGATTCAAGGATTGTGATTTGTGATATGAAAGATCTCATGATGTTTAGGAATGATTTTAGATAGCTAAACATGAGAAAATATCAAGAAATCACTGCCTGAAAGTTGGTCCGCGACGCGGAGGTGTATTTAAATTTTGGTCGCAAAAATAACTTTTGAGGCAGAACGGTCCGTGACCGCTCTGCGACGTGAGGGGAAATTTTCAAATCTGAGGAACAGGTCCGCCACGCGGACTTGGTACCCAGATTTGCTCGACTTGTTCCTTCTTCATTTTCTATCCCCCATTCGCCTAATTTCGATTCTTTTTCTCCATATCTCTTTAGATTCAGGTACCCACAACATATACACAAGAATCTAACTCCAAGCAACTCTAATAATCAATCTTAAACTCTCAAGATATCCGCAATCTCATCCTAATTCAAGAACGAAAGTAAATTCAAGAACACACATCAAGAACATTCAAACTTTCAACTTTTTAGGAAAAAATCATGTTGAATTATACATGTTTGGCGCGTGGGTGAAGGAACCCAACGTTGTCTGAACTCATATACCTCGTAGGGATCACCCCTTGACAAAATCCACGATCTTAGCTTCAAGAACTTGATGATTTCCATGCTTCTCCTTCTCTATTCTCCTCTTCTTTTCTCTTCTCTAAAATCCTAACTCAATTTCTCCAAAGCATAAATTGACCAAGTTCAGTTTAGACCCTAAGTAATTATCAAAAACGAATTAAAATAAAAGGGTAAGGAAAAGACCAAACTACCCTTCTAAAATCCGAATTGAACATTTCCTTATTTGAATAACCCAACTTCCAATGGGCATAACTCACTCATACAAACTTGGAATTGCGCAAACTTGGTGGCGTTGGAAAGATCATTCCAAGATCTTTCCTACGATATCTGGAAACACACCTAACTCATCCTGAGCTGGAAGTTATGGTCATTTTAAGTTGACCAAAAACTCAAATTTAACACACTTAAAAATTTCCAGATTTTCTTTATACTTTCCAAAAATGACTATTTCCTCTTTTAAATTCCTTTTTAGTTCTTTCTAGTTACGGGGTGTTATAATATCTCCCCCTTGGGAACATTCGTCCTCGAATGAGTTTACTCTTAGTAGGCTAAAGGTGTAACATCTAACATTCAGTTCAAACACCCAACAAGCAATGTAAATACAACATGCAATCTCATAAGTTAAAGAGTACTAAGAAGAGAATTAGTACCTTTTCGATATTCTGTAAGGACCAATATACCGGGGACTAAGCTTCCCCTTCTTACCAAACCTCATAACATTTTTCATGGGTGAAACTTTTAAGTATACCCAATCATCTACTTCAAACTCTAACTCCTTTCACCTAACATCGGTGTAGGATTTCTAGCGACTCTGCGCCGTTTTCAACCTCTCTTGAATCACTTTCACCTTCTCCATAGCTTGATGAACTAGATCTGGTCCTATCAACCTTGCTTCACCAACTTCAAACCATCCAATAGGAGATCTACATCTTCTCCCATAAAGCGCTTTATAAGAAGCCATTTGGATGCTATAGTGGTAATTATTGTTGTAAGCAAACTCAATAAGAGGTAGGTGATCATCCCAATTACCCTTGAAATCAATCACACAATCCACCTTGATACCTCAAAACACTATCTCCCCCTTGTTCAAAAGCCATCACTTTTGCTTATGAACAATTGTCTTTAATTCAAGCAATAAAAGATCTTTGTCTTGCTTCTCTTTCACTTTTGACACTAATGATGATTCGGCCCCATTCATCACCACCACTCCTCCTTTTGTGGAATCCATTAATCGGACTCCCAAGCGTGCAATTCTATGTACATCTTTCGCTAACTCTCTCTTTTCTTCCTCAAGATGGGCGGTACTACCCATAGACAATCTGCTTAAAGCATCCGCAACAACATTAGCCTTACCTAGGTGGTAAAGAATACTCATGTCATAATCCTTAAGTAATTCTAACCACCTCATTTGTTTGAGATTAAGCTATTTCTGAGTAAACACATATTAACGACTCTTTTGATCAGTGAATACATCTACATGAACACCATATAAATAATGATGTCATATCTTCAAAGAAAATACTACAACAACCAACTCTAAGTCATGGGTTGGGTAATTCTTCTCATGAATTTTCAACTGTCTGGAGGAATAAGCTATAACATTACCATTCTGCATTAACACACAACCCAAACCAACTCTAAACGCATCACAATAGACCACAAAGCCTTGCATACCTTCTGGTAATGTCAGAATTAGGGCAGTAGTCAACCTCTTTTTTCAATTCCTGAAAGTTTTCCTCACAAGCTTCAAACCATTGAAACTTCACTATCTTTTGAGTTAACTTGGTCAAAGGGGATGAAATAGATGAGAACCCCTCTACGAACCTTCTATAATATCCAGCCAACCCCAAGAAACTCCTAATATCAGTTGGAGATGTGGGTCTAAGCCAATTCTGCACTGTCTCTATCTTCTGAGTATCAACTTTAATTCCCTCTCCAGACACAATGTGGCCTAAGAATGCCACATACTTCAAGTCAAAACTCACACTTAAAGAACTTGGCATACAACTCTATATCTCTTAAAGTCTGGAGAACTATTCTGAGATGGCTAACATGACATTCCTCATTCCTTGAATAGATTAGTATGTCATCAATGAAGACGATAACAAACATATCTAAATAAGGTTTGAAAACTCTATTCATAAGGTCCATGAATGTTGCAGGCGCATTGAACAAACCAAAGGACATGACCAGAAACTCATAATGACCAATGCTTTCTTTGGAATATCACATTCCCTACCCTCAACTGATGGTAACCTGATCTGAGGTCTATCTTAGAAAAACAAGTGGCACCCTGAAGTTGATCGAAAAGATCATCAATCCTTGGAAGATGACACTTATTCTTGATGATAACTTTGTTCAACTGACGGTAATCTATACACATTTTAAGGGAATCATCATTCTTTCTCATAAATAAGACCGGAGCGCCCCAAGGTGAGACACTTGGTCAAATAAAGCCCTTATCAAGGAGATCTTTCAACTGTTCTTTAAGCTCTTTCAACTCTGTTGGTGCCATTCTATATGGCGGAATAGATATGGGACGAGCATCTGGAAGAATGTTTATACTGAAGTCTGTTTCTCTCTGAGGAGGGACTCCTGGAAGATCATCAAGAAAGACTTCTGGAAACTCTTTTACTACTGAAACTGACTAAATATGAGGTATCTCAACACTGGAGTCATTAACTCGGACTAAGTAATATACACACCCCTTATAAACTAACTTCATTTCATTAAGGTACTAAATAAAACGACTCTTAGGCACTATTGAACTACTCTTCAACTATATAACTGGTTCACTGGAACTTGACTACTCAAGTTCTACAATCTATTGATGCATAACAGGCATGAAGCCAGTCCATATCTAGAATGACATCAAAATCTACCATGTCTAACTCAACTAAATCAGTCATGGTACTCTTGTGATTGATGGAAACAGAACAATCACGATAGACTCTTTTTGGTAGAATTGACTCACCACCAGGTGTAGAAACACTGAAGGCTCAAGAAGTCGCTAGGGAAAAACAGCAAAATAAAGACTTGTATTGCCCCCATTACCATTACTTTGTCTGCTCTTAGGACACTCCCCCATAAAATGATCATTTTGGCCACACTTGAAGCAACTAGTGGAGCCATCACGACCACCCCTGAGTGGCTCCTATCACACTTAGCACATGCAGAAGTCTTAGTACCCCTTTGTGCCTTACTACCTTGCGAATGCGCAGGTCTAGCTCTGAAGTTCTGAGAATTCTGACTATTGTACTCACATTTGTTCCTTGGTGCAGGTGCACCAGCAGATAATGGAGCAGGTCCTTTCTGCTTATGTTGGAAAAAAGACCGGTTCGCATTACTCTTTTGCTACCCGAATTCATTCCCTGATGACTTAGCCCTCTTACTCTCAAACTCTTCTCTATCCTTCAGTTGGTCCTTCTCAACTTGTTGCACATGGAACATCAGCCTTGCTATGTACATGTAACCTATTAGCATGGTTGCCTTACTATCCTTACTTGACAGACGAGTCAACCCAACTATGAATAAACTCATCATGTTCCTCATGCCAGCAACCATCTTTTTACTTATCTTAACTCACGAGGAAAGAAACACCTCATGAAGGCACTCTCGACCATAGGTCAGCTCAAAATCGATTACGCGTAAGCACGAGTTAGAAAGAGACTTTTATAGAGATACACTCTATCGCATGAAGTGAGTATGAAAGAAGTGAAGGAATTTCCTAAATGTTGTAGCCTCCTAATTATAGATGTGGCGCGCTTCACACCAATAACTAGGACTCTACATACACGTCTTCATATACTCCCTAGGACTCTTGAACTCTATGCTTTGATATCAAGTTTGTCACTCCCCGAGCCTACACCCTAGACGTTGCCGGCACTCGAGAACCATTGCTCGCCTCAAACGAACCCTTGGACTGGTTTTCTTACTCAGTGGAAAACTTTACTCAAGATAAATACTTTTAAAATAGTACACTGAACTGCTCAATAAATAACTGAGAATGTAATAAATAACATTCACTGCCAAAGTGGCAACTCTAGTCTCAACTTAACTAAAAAGGAAAGTAAAGACTCATGAACTAACATCAACTAACTATGTCTATGAAACCTCTAAAATCTGAGGGATGTCGGGAAAAGACCCTCGATCATCCTAACAACTGAAATAAGCAAGCAATAAAACAAAACATAACCAAAGGGATCCTCCAGAAAGCAAGGAGGCTCACCAACTGACTCTGAGTGCTCAACTGGATCAACGATGCACTGGATGCTGATCATGGTTACCTGTGTCTGCATCATAATAAGAAGCAGGCCAAATGGCATTAGTATATTGAATGTACGAGTATGCGAGGGGAATTATAAAACAAGACATAAGCTTGAAAGGAACTGAAGAACTTACCTGGCTCAACTCAACTGATTTCAATATAAAGAAGTGTATATAAATGCAGTATAAAGAAAAGCTTTAAAACATGGTTTCGACTCTGTGTATTTAGAAATACAATAATAACTTTGTATGTATGCAAAAATACAAAGTACTACTGTGAGAGTTTCTCTAACCAACAACCATCACTTAAGAGCTATCGTGATGATACAACATTTTGCTTCACGCTGCCAAGGTCGTCCTATACCTTGCCGAGGGTATAGAACATGAACTACTAAGTGAATCCACTAGTCGATACTAAAAAACACTAAAAGAATCATCTAAAAAGCATGACCTTTTTCTACCCATGATGACTACATGGTTTATAGCGGCTCGGAGTTATATAAACTCTCCCCCATATCGATGCTCAATACTACTCCCAAAATATACTAGTTCTTTATGTTTTAAAAACATAACTTCTTTTTGTGGTTTGAGATAATTGATCAAAACTTAGCTCAAAGGCTATCTTAGAAATCTCAGTTTCCCTTCTTTCTTAATTGTGAAAGTATTTACTCTTTTATGAAAACTAGCTCAAAGGCTCTTTGGAAAACAAAGTTTCCTTTCTTGCTTAAATGTGAAAACATTTACTCTTTAATTGAAAACTAGCTCAAAGGCTCTTTTGGAAATCAAAGTTTCCTTACTTGTTTAAATGTGAAAACATTTTAAACTCTTTTGGAATACATAGTCCCCATATACTTTTGAAGAAATGAACTTCAACTTTACTCTTTACTGAACTCAAAACTCAAGTCTTAAAACAAAGTTAAATCATTTGTAAAAGACTTTTGAAAGACTCTATGAACTACTCTTAACTTGGCTCTTAACTTCTCTTGACTTGACTCTTAACCTTCCTTGAATTGAATTATGGATTCAAGGATTGTGATTTGTGATAGGAAAGATCTCATGATGTTTAGGAATGATTTTAGATAGCTAAACATGAGAAAAGATCAAGAAATCACTGCTTGAAAGTTGGTTCGCAATGCGGAGGTGTATTTAAATTTTGGTCACAAAAAATAACTTTTGAGGCAAAACGGTCTGCACCTGGTATCCAGATTTGCCCGACTTGTTCCTTCTTCGTTTTCTATCCCCCAATTCGCCTAATTTCAATTCTTTTTCTCCATATCTCTTTAGTTTCAGGTACCCATAACATATACACAAGAATCTAACTCAAAGCAACTCTAATAATAAATGTTAAACTCTCAAGAACTCCTCAATCTCATACTAATTCAAGAACGAAAGTAAATTCAAGAACACACATCAAGAACATTCAAACTTTCAACTTTTTAGGACAAATTCACGTTGAATTAAACATGTTTGGCGCGTGGGTGAAGGAACCCAACACTGTGTGAACTCACATACTTCGTAGGGATCACCCCTTGACGAAATCCACGATCTTAGCTTCAAGAACTTGACGATTTCCTTGCTTCTCCTTCTCTTTTCTCCTCTTCTTTTCTCTTCTCTAAAACCCTAACTCAATTTCTCCAAAGCGTAAACTGACCAAGTTCAATTTAGACCCCTAAGTAATTACCAAAAATGAATTAAAATAAAAGGGTAAGGAAAAGACCAAACTACTCTTCTAAAATCCGGATTGGACATTTCCTTATTTGAATAACCCAACTTCCAATGGGAATAACTTACTCATACGAACTCGGAATTGCTCAAACTAGGTGGCATTAGAAATATCATTCCAAGATCTTTCCTACGATAGCTGGAAACACACCTAACTCATCCTGAGCTAGAAGTTATGGTCGTTTAAATTGACCAAAAACTCAACTTTAACACACTTAAAAATTTCCAGATTTTCTTTTTACTTTCCAAAAATGGCTATTTCCTCTTTTAAATTTCTTTTTCGTTCTTTCTAGTTACGGGGTGTTTCAATTTTGAATTGTCAATTATTGTAACTTATAGTACTTTTTATTTATACATATATAAATTTCATTTCAAAAAAATTGAAGATTCCATGCGCAAATTCTCTATCAAACTTAAACTGTTTGACTCTCTAAAAACGAAAATGTGTCACAGGAATTGAGACAAAGGCGGTATTATTTTATTTCATTCTTATTTTGTTATTTCATAATATACATCCTTTCTTTCTTTTTCCCAAATAATCACTTTATATAAATTTTATTTTTTCAAATTTTTTACTCAATATAAAATTATATTTTATTCTAAATTTTTAAATAACATAAATTGTTAGAAAATATTATATAATATACAAGTTAATGGACAAATTCAAATAAAAGTGAAATACAAATACATAAACACACAAATTATTACGTTGCTCTCATAAATGCTCTACTAATGCATTTACGGAGTTCAAAATGAGCATTTTTGTCCTTGAATTATTTTTTTATATATCTAGCTAAAAATTGTTCAAATCGGATATTTTTATCTGCCACCATTTATGTCGTTGGAGTTGGAGTCTCTACGACATCTTGACTTAGTGCATTAAGATCACGTTCATCCTCGATTATCATGTTGTGCAATATAATACATGTAGTCATTATATCATGTAGCATTTTCTTTCTCCAAAAACATGACATCCTGCAATAATTGCAAAACTCCGAATGCACGTTCAAAATTAATAATAAAATCAAATTATATTACTGACGAAAATTGGAAAAAAAATTGAAATATTATTAATTCGAGATGAAAGTAGTATATATTAAATAATATATATTTAAAAATATTATATTACATTTAAAAAGAATTATCAAGATCAGACATTTAATTAATGACATTATATGTAAAATAATATATTAATTAGAAAATAATAATTAAATATTGAAAAAAATGAAAATTGTTTGAATATTTAACTCTCTAAAAATGAAGTATGGAGTCTAAAATAAAGAGGGTTGAAGTGTTCATTCTCTATTTTACTCTCCAAATATAGAGAATGGAGAGTAAAATAAAGGTGGATTGGAGATGGTCTGAAGGTAAAGTTTTCTGTTTGTACATATAATTTTGGATTTTTAGGTTTATTTTGTTTTTCTCCATAAATATGAAAATCTCATAAATTGTGAAAATCGTCATTTTTTTTCTCAATTTTATACTACAAAGCTATCCAATGAGCAACCATAGCTGAGTTCAGCGTCAAAACAGACACTTTTTAGACACCATATATCAAAAGGGATCTTTCACATAGTACGGACAGTCTCTTTACACCGAAGATGATCAGTCTTTTTATAAAACTTAAAATGATGAGTATTTTTAATAAAATATTTAAGTTTTATATTTTTAAGAAAATAAAAATCATAATTTCAAATTTCAAATTTCAAATTATGACCGTATCACACTAGTTCCATATCACACAAACTTAAAGGTAAAAGTCTTTCTAGTGTAGGGAGCACTATCAATCTAATAGAGTGAACTCAAATAAATCGATTAGCTTGTGTTGTGTATTAAAAAAGATGCTTATGCACCATCAAATGGTTTATGTAATGGGACACGATTGATTTCTAAAAGTTTTGACAACAATGACATACACACAAACAACGAAACAATATGCTATAAAGCAAGTGTTTATTTCAAAAATATCGTTATCACCCAGAGAATGAAGGATATCCATTTAAATTCATTTGGAAGCAATTCTCAATACATCTATATTTTGTAATGACAAAATAAAAATAAAAAATTAAAGCGTGTATGGTAAAACAATCTCAAATCTTGGATTATATCTCCACAACATGTTTTATCACATGCCCAATTATACGTAGCATTTTCAAAGAAAATTTTAATGGTCATGATGAAAGTATTGGTTATGACTAAATAGCTAGATAAAAGGATATGGACATACATTAAAAAAATCGTATATAAGGAAGTATTAGGTGAGATACGATTGACATTTGAAAAGTGTCATTGTCATGCAATTGGGAAAAATAACATTACAGAAATGTTAACGAAAATCTTATTGATTGTATTCATGGGTTCGGTTGAATAAGCAACGAGATGACAATCACCATACATATTGTGAGACACAAATGATGATTCAAGCTAAATTTCCATGGGGTTGAATCCTAACAGGGAGACCATTGAGAGGTACAGGTGATGATTGGTAAATAATTTTTTCATGTGGAACCAATTTCTCTAACTTGAAATTGGTAACAACATTATACATAAACACTAGAATTTCCAATCTTGCATATTCTTTTCCTGGACACATTCTTGGTCCTCCACCAAATGGTACAAAAGTGTATGGTGCTGGTCCACTTCCTTCAAATCTACAAGGGTCAAATTTTTCTGGCTCTGGAAAATATTTTGGATTTTTGTGTGTTGAATACACATTCCAAAATGTCTGTCCAATATATAAAACATAATTAGAAAATTAAATTAACTTACTTTAAGTGATCATCTGAGATATTATCTCGAATTGTACCTTCCATCCTTTTGGGATAGTAAATCCTCCAAATGTGAAGTCAGTAATTGCTTCTCTAAAAGCACCTTGAGCTGGTGGCATTAGCCTTATTGCTTCACATGCAACATTCCATGAATACTTCATTTTCTGGATATCATCCCAGTTTAGCAACTCTCCTTCACCTTTTGACTTTCTAATTTCCATTTGTTCTATTCCAAACACACACACACAAAAAAAAAGAAGATGATATATAAGTCCTTAGAACGTATATATTCACCGTTAGTAAAAAAGACAATGTAGGCTCACTCTCAGTATAGATAGTAAAGTGTATACATACCTATTACTCATACCTCGTGGAGGTAGAGAGGTTCTTTTCGAGAGACTCTCGGCTCAGATGACAATCATAAGGTAATAATAAATAAATCTTAATTTTAAGCATTATTTGATAACTTCATAAAAATAGTAAGTCATTAACTTGTTATTTCATATTGATAGTGTAATAAAATCTTTAAAATTGTCAAAGTCAGTAACTAACATATATATTAAAGTTATATACATCAGCAACGCAATGAAATGAAATTTTCATATCATTTATGTAATTTAACATGTTATAACAAATACTTACTATTTGTTTTAGATTACAAATCAATTTACTATAAGAATAACTAAAATTATCAACGAAAAAATTGGTTACAAACAAATAAGGATCCCTTGATAAACGGAATCTGAATAAGTTAAAGTTACCTATAATTACATTTGAAGTGATCTGATTATGTAAAATATTTTTTTATCTACGTGTGCATAAAACTACTAAAACCATAAAGAATAATTAGTACCTTTATAAACCTCGTTAAAGATTTTTGGAAGCTCAGCAAGATATTTCAAGACAAAAGTGATAGCAGCACTTGTTGTATCATAGCTTGCAACAAGTAACCCTATAATATTATTGTAAATCTCTACATCATTCATAAATTGACCATTTTCATCACAAAAACTTGTAAGTCGAGACAACAAATCATCACTATAATTATTTTTCTCATTCTTCCTCTCTTTAATAATCTTCAGAAGCTCCTCACGCACCATTTTCCCCCCTTTCATCGCTCGATTATAAGGCGTACCGGGGAAATTAATTGGCACGGTAAACATCCCGGACGTTACAAGAACGAAAGGGTCCGATAACTTTTTAACGTGTCGAAAATCCTCTATTGATAGGAATAATTTGCAAGCTAAGCTGAAAGTATATTTTTTTACTAGAGGGTAAATTTTGACTTCTTTGAAAGGGACCCATTCTTGATTCAAGTGATCACGAGCCATGGAATCCATAAAAGGGATGTATTGTTTGAGATTTTCGGGTTTTAGGATCTCATGTAGGAATCCACGATTTAAAAGAGCAATTTTTTTGACAGAATTTTGAAATTGAGATTGAGTTGGGTACATGAGTGGTTTGGTTAGAGACGGTGGCCACCATGTGGTAAGAAGATTGTTTTCATTTGAAAATAAAAACTTGTTACCACTAGAGCCACAGAAAATCGCGATTTTTTCACCTAAGAGGGAGGTTTTAAAGACTTGTGATGAGTGTTTTTCCATTCTTTCATGGATGAATATCCCTGGGGATGATGAGTAAACCATGTCAATGTTTTCTCCAAGAATTGGCCATCCATTTGAGCCTGGTGGAAGATTTGTGTGTTTGTTATTGGAGTAATTGCCTTTGAGAATAAAGAAAATGAAATAGATAGAAATGTAAAGAAGTGCAAATGCTAGAGAATAAAGAACAAAGGGATCCATTTTTTATTTTTTTTGAGATAGTGTCTTTACACAAATTCATTTTAAAGGACTATGGATGTGTAATGTGTTCAATAATGAAAGAATTTTTTTTTCTTTTCAACTTTAATCTTGTAGGTCCCATTTCCACCACCCCATAGGCCCACGCTCCTTACTTTCACTTCATAAGTTTAGACTTTAAGTTTTGGATATGAAAAAATTCTTAATTAAATTTTTTTTTTTTTTTAATTGAGCCTTATCTACACGACGCGAATTCACAATAGTGAAAGAAAACTTTTAATCTCTAACTATTTGGATAGAAAAATTTTATTTTGAGCGAGGTACAACCAACAAAAGTTGTATGAGGATCCATTAACTTTTTGACACATGTATTGTGGGCCCAATTTGACATTTAAAGCTGGAAAATAAATCAAAAGGAGAGAAAATGTAGAGTTTGACTGAAAATTAAAAGGAAAATATTGGTTCCACACCAAATTCTATTAAAAATAATAATAAAATAAAAGCAACAACATATGCATTCATATAAATTATCAATTAAATCAGACCATTTATAGACGATCTTTATTATCTTCTTAAAGGTTGAAAATCTAAGCTAACAAAAATTTGTATATGGAAAATATGGACAAATGAAAATTACAATCGAAGATCAAAGTGAATGAGCAAGATTTAGAGGGAAAGAATCAAGATCTGAACATCAACTTTTCAATTTTCTTGAGCATCATTAACGCTATCAACTTTTTAGACATTGACAAGATCCCAAATAGTTGAAACACCAATCTTCAAAAAAATTGCATGTTTAATTTAAATAGTTGAACATGCATCTATGATTTTTTATTGAAACTAATTTGCTTGAAATGAATGGAACTTTTTTTTAATTTAGGAGTCTTGTGTTCAAGAAGAAGAAGAGGAAAAGTCCAGAAAGGAGTGCTAGAATTCTCCTTAGAATATGATAAATTGAGCCCCACAATTCACTTTTAATTCAATATTTTACTAATTTATTTAATAGTATTAGACGTGGACCCCATATTCTCTCTCCTTTAGATTTATTTTACAGCTTTAAATGTCACCCACAATCCACGTGTCAAAACGTTAATGGATCCTCATATAACTTTTATTGGTTGTACCCAGGGGCGGCTGGTAAGGGTTAAAAAGAAATCATTGGCTTTAGGCCCTTCATTTTTTAGTTAATAAGGTAGGATTAAATTAAAAAAAGAGATAAGTGTCAAAAACACATTTAAACTATACTATTTTTTTGAGTTTCATACCTAAACTATTGAGAGTATGAGTTTCATACCTAAACTATCATTTTTTAGTTTGAGAAACACACCTATATCTGTTATACCACTCTCATCATGGTGTGTGTATGCACTCTTTCTTTTATTTTAAAAAATTATCACACCACACTCCATATGGACAAAATATTTAACTTTGACAAAAATTAAATAAATTATTAGTATTAGTTAAAATTTAAAATTTAAAAATTATTATCCAAAAAAATAATATTTCTTTTATAAAATAAAATGTAAAATATTTTTCTCACCCCCGGCAATTTTTTTTTGTTTAAATTTCTTTTATAAAAGTACTTTTTTTTTTACTTCATCTCCTCTCCCTCCCCCCTTTTCAAATACTAATTTAGATATTATTTTATTTTTTAAAAAAAAATAATTCTACTCTCCCCACATAACCCTCCGCTTCCAATTTTTTTCTCATTTAGTGTTAAATATGTACATATCGAAAATATTTTTTACTTGTCACCGCAAGACTTTTTTTAAGTTTTAATTTATTTATGTTATATTCGTACACTAGTAAAAAAAATCTAAAAATATATGTACGTACATATCTAACACAAAATGAGAAAAATGTAAAAAAAATAAAATAATAATAAGGACCGGAGGGTTAGAATGGGGTAGAATTTTTATTTTTTATAAAATAACAAAATATCAATTTTTTTTGGGGGTACGTAGAGGAGGTGGTGGAGTGGGTAAAAAAAAATTAAAAATAATTTTTTTTTATGGATAGTAATACTTTAATATTTAATTTTTAATTAATATTAATAATTTATTATTTAAGTTTTATCAAGGTGAAATATTTTATCCATGTGAAATGTCATGTGTCAAGGTTTTTTCAAAATAAAAGAGAGAGTGCATTACACACACCACTGGGGTGTGTTTCTCAAACTAAAAAATGATAGTTTAGGTATGAAATTCACACTCTCAATAGTTTAGGTATGAAACTCAAAAAAATGGGATAGTTTAGGTGTGTTTTTGACATTTATCTCTTAAAAAAAAAAAATTAGAACTAAGACAATAAATGTCAACCGCATTAATGAAGTAATAGATATGACAATTATTTTTTACCTTTCTAATAAAAAGTTGTGTATTTTTTTTTTAATGTACAAGTTATTTTTTTTTAAACCTTATTCTTTTTTTAATTTTATTTTTATATATTCTATCCTCTCTCTTCCTATCTTCTATTTTTTCTCACTTTTTCTTTTCTAATCTTACATTTCTATTATTCAAAACTTAAGAATTTTCTTATTCTATTGATAGTTTATATTTTAAATTTTTAAATTTTTTTTAAAGCCTCTAATTTAATTTTGACCTTAGGTCATCAATGAATTTGAGCCGCCCCTGATTGTACCTCGCTCAAAATAAAAAATTTCATCTAGATAGAACTAGTTAAGATAGTCGGGCGTCGAACGGGCTGGCCTAATAACATAAATAAAGCTATCATCCATTATTATTAAGGATAATTAATTAAAATAATTTAGAAAAAATATATGTTAGTATCTACAATTTTTTTTTAAAAAGAAACGCAGCACAGGTAAATCACGTTTTTTTATTCCTCCTTTATAGCAACTACAAAGTCCCTTTTTGTCTGCTGATATTTATTTTATTTTTTTATATGATTTTATGACTCATTCCTTATAGAATGTCATAAAAATATATTTTTTTAGGAGTTTTTCAAATTTAGCAGAAAACTGTTTAACAAGAAGTGCAACATTAAACATATGCTATTGGTGCAAAAATTAAAACCTTATTCAAAATATCTCTTATATTTCCTTCGATCGATTAACTTTATGCAAAGAACTACTCAAAAATAAAAATAAACTCTAAGTTACTTCAAAAATATTTGTATATAAAGACAAATTGCAACTGTGTGAGCAAAGAAAGAAAATAAATCAAAGGAGGTAGTGGTGAATCAATTTTTATATTATTAGATCATGAAAATAATTAAATATTGAGTTTTAAATTATTTTTTGTGGAAACATAGTGCTTTGTAGTTTACTTTTTGTAGTGTTGGAAAAAAATTACATTAGAGTAAGAAAATAAAAAAAGGTCAAAAGTTGAATATTGAAAGTTTCCACGAATATATGTCATTTGCACACTACTTTAGCCAAATATCACGCGCATGTTTAACAGAAAATAGGAGCCTAAAACTCATATAAATTCGAAAGGCTTTATAGCTATAGTTTGTTAATTACGATTCGTAGCTACATGTTAGGGGAGGAGAGAGGAGAGCGAGAATGGGAGAGGGAGGAGAGAGGTGAGCGAGATTGCATTGGGAGAGGGAGGAGAGAGGCGAGCGAGAGAGACAATAATTTGTATAATTCGCATCTCGTTTTGTATAATTCACGGGTACGTTTGTATAATTCACGGGTACATTTGTATAATTCGCTTGTATGTACAAATTTCAAAATTGTACAAATATGTTAAAACTCGATATAACGAATTTATACAAACATAAACATCTGAACTTTAAACAGTTAAACAAATTATATTATACAAATTACATTATACATATTATATTATACAAAATTCAAAAACTACATGTTTATACAAACTTTAAAAAGCTATACAAAAAGGATTGAATATATATGGTGATAAAACTCAAAAATCAAAGGAAATCACCGTCATATTCAAATACAAACCATCGTATACATACAAATCAAACGAAGAATTGGTAGTTGCGAATTATACAAACCTGGCTAATTATACAAACGTGACTAATCATACAAACTTGAACCCATCCCACGTAATTAACAGTTAATGTTAGTCACGAGTGATAATTATAGCAAACTATAACTATGATGACTAATTAAGTAGTATAAATTTGTTTAATCGTATAAGTTTCCTATAAAAAATGTCTCTGTCATTAATTTAAAAAATATCTCTATTATTTATATTTTGATCCTAAAATATTTCTATTTTACTTTGTCCTTATCCTGATAAACATATGCCATTTTTTGAGCCAAACAGTTAACAGAAAGGGTATTCTTTTACCCAACTATTAATGAAGAATTTTTTATTTAATTTCACAAAATTTAAGGATATTTTGACACTTTTCTATTCTTCTTATTTTAATCAAATAAAGAAAAAGAGGATACATTGTAAGAAGTGACGTAGCTATATATGTCCTTGATAGAAAATAGATTTGATCGAAATTATTCCCTCTTGTGCTTGAGATTCAAAGTTATTTTTATTCGAAGCATTAATAGTCCTCTGTATTTGTAATATTGGAGTAGCTTGTCCGATCATGAATAGAAAGTTTGACGAAGGATCAAAAGTGCACCCATATTTATAAATATGAACATAAAATTATTAGTATTCTAGGTAAAAGAAGAAGGATCGCTCTCAGTTTAAACCTAAAAATAAGAGACTATAGCTCTGATACCATTTATATTAGGCATTGCCTGCCTTTCATATTACAGGTATCTTCCTTTATATAGAAAGGAAATGATACCATAATGCATGTACTCTATGTGCCTAATAATAATATAATATGACTACTTATAACTTTTTACAAATGTAGTACACCTACTTTATGACACACCATACCTTACTTTACACTTGTCCACCATTCTTATCTACTACTTTAATATGCACATGCATAATAATGCATACTTGACTAATTTACATCTTAAATCTTCTTTTTGACTACTTTACATTATTTACTTTATCTTTTTTGTCACTTTATTTGCCATTTGCATCTTATCTTATCTCTTTTATCTTGTCCATATCTTATCTTGTCTTGTCTGCATCCTATCTTCATCATCTTCTTTTACTCTAAATCGACATCTGGAATTATGTTATCTTCACCGTTATATTTCGAACATATGTGATCAGGATATTTGTGTCCAATTAGTTTGCAATATCTGGTTAATAACTCTGTTGAAATAAATCCTGCTTTTAGTGCTCTTGTCGTAGGTCGTTCCTCTGGTTTTAATAATGATAAGATCCATTGCTGGACTTCATCCATATCTGTTCTTCGTAGTTCTCTTGAATTTGAATATATCATTAATTGATCTCTCGAGTAATAACTCCATATAACATTTCCGTTTAAATAATTGTTTGCTAATTTTTGTATAATAGTTGATATATCAATTATTCTTTTGTTGATATAAAAACTTGGTTTCTCTATTTTGCATATCTCTTCTTGTTGTCCGGTGTCCTCGGGTATAATCATATCTTTAGTTAGTCCTATCTTGATAACCTATATTGGAGGTTTTATTTCCTCGTATAATATCTCCGCTGGTGCTGTATATAATTTTATATAAAATAAATTTCCTTTTGTAACTCTTTTGTACGTGACGAATGCCTTGTGTAGTTCTGGTATTCCATTAACTTCTTCTCCGTCGTATGTGTATACGGTATTTAACAGTCTATAGTTGTAACATGTTCTTACTAAATTAGCGTTAGTTTTTTGCTGTGCAATTAACTTGTTATATCCTTGTAACTTTTGTGTCAAATAATTCTGGTTTGGTTCTTTTGTAGTTGATCTGGGGTTAATGTTTAAATAAGTTTGAATTTTGTGTATATTTTCGATATAGGTTCGTGTGATGTAGTTATATGTCTTTTTCTCATTTTGTTTTTGCAAACTATCTGCGTATGTAGATGTTTGTGGTTCCATGGACATATGTCTAGGTGTCCTTTGGGTAAATGGTTTTTCGAATAGTTGGTTTAAGTTCACATTTTTATGTTGTTTATCGCTAACTTGTTTGCTTGTACCTGCAGTTGTATTTAAACAAACATTATGGGTTTTAAGGAGTTTCCCATCGTCTCCTTTTAGCTCTGGATTTTTTTCGTCTTCCGATCGACGTAGCTCCGCATTTTTATAGTCATGCTGCTGACTAGCTTTAGACTTCAAATTATCTTCATTAGTCTTTAGCTTTTGTATCTCGTTGTCCATACTATCCACTTTTGTACAAAGTGTAGTAATGACTTTGAGTATCTTTTCAATTGTATCTTCTTCCTCAGTCTCAGTCTGAGTAGCTTTGTCGTGATAGATAATCTGCAATAACATTCTTATCAGTTTTTATTACTTCAATTGTAAATGTAAAATTTAATATATTTAATACCAATCTCCTTATTTCTTTTGTTGTTACCGAATCTTGTATTTTTCTTGTTAGCCACCATTTTACTATATACCACATATAATTTTTTCCTATTTATTTCCCATCTTATTTCTACTTTAGTAAATGTGCTTGAATAATATCTACAATGATGTTCTATTTTTCCTTCTCCATACCTATATTTTAATACTCCTCCATAACTGTTTTCACTGGCGTCTGATTCTACTATATAAATAAATTTTTTATTTTCATCCGAAAAATATAGTTTAGGTAGGTTCTTACATAATAATTTTATTTTTTGTATTTGTGTTTGGTCTTTCTTTTCAAACTGGTATTCTACATCTTTCTTTAATTTTTGTTGTAATGATTTTAAATTATCTGCTAATTTTGATATGTATTCTCTTACTTGATTTACTAGTCCAAGAAATGATTGTAATTTCTTTTTCGTATCTAGCTATTCATTTGAGTTAATTATTTTTTGTACTATATGTGTTTGCATTTTTATTCCATTCTTATCTATTTGTATTCCTAAGAATTCTATTTGGTTTTTCATTATGTCTGCTTTCTTTTTACTTAGACTTATGTCTGAATATTCTATAATATGTATGATTTTTTCTAATAATCTTATGTGTTCATCTTGGGTTTTAGAATATAGTAATATTTCATCAATATATACTACACAATTTTCTAATTGTTTAAACTAGTTATCCATAAAGTGTTGATATCTACCTGGTACATTTTTATATCCAAATGGTAATACATTCCATTCATAGAATCCTTGTGGTACAGTTAATGCTGTTAGTTTTCTAGATTCTTCTTCTAGTTTTAAGTGATAAAATCCTGATTTACAATCAAATTTGCTAAAATAATTATATCCTTGTATTTGTCTTATGTTTAGTATTTTATTTGATATCGGATAATT
>NW_026026546.1:0-388 GCF_019186545.1 Solanum stenotomum
CCTCCTTGCTTCTGATTGGTGAAATACTCTGCAGCTTCTGACGCAGACAGCTTTTACAGCTGTACTGCACTTTGACACTGGACGAGCATACTCTGCAGAGGACCAGGTCCCTGCACTTGTGAGGAGATCATCAAAACACCAAAAGGCATAAGCTCTTATCAATTTCCCCCTTTTTGATGATGACAAACAACTTACATAAATCCTCACGTGAGTGAACAGACATTCATTCAAATACATAACAAATTCCCCCTTTGTTAGTGCACCAGTAACAACCACAATTCGTTCCCCCTTAGTTCAATGCCCCTAACAACCACAGTTCCCCTTTAGTTCATGGCCCCTATTCCACAACCAACTTTACAATAACTTTACAACAAAACTTCCCCCTTTT
>NW_026026547.1:0-798 GCF_019186545.1 Solanum stenotomum
AGAATGTGTTTTGGGAAGAAGATGAAGAATGAAAAGGGGTTGGGTAGGGGTGGGGTTGGGTTGGGTAGAATAGGTTGACATTTTCACTTTTTTCTTTTTCTTTTAAAAAAAATTAGATATAAAAAGTGTTTGAAATAATTTTAAATAAAATTGTTTTTTTTATAATTTTCGGGGCCCAGTGACACATGTTATTTTTTAATTTGCCGTTTTGCCACGTCACCGCAAGTGTATCACATACTCTTCATATATTTTGTTGATTATCCAAAAATGCCTAATAGGAACAATTTTTAATTGGTAAAAGTGTTTAATAGGTACTAGTCTTAGTTGAGGTGTCTAAGTGAATTATGCGGACAACTTTAAGGGGCCGCTGATGACTTAAGCCTATATTTTATTAGTCTTTATATGATGCTAAAGTTAATTGGGTCTATTAGTTTCAACCTCGTGAATCTCTTCATTTAGAGTTGATCGAACTGGGTTCAAATCCCACTTACTGCAGTTATTTAATTCAAATTTATATGTTATTACATTATTTTTATATTTCTATATTTAATAAAAATAACACATGAATCGATATTGGGTGACATGTTTTAACTAACATACATTAATTATTGATAGTGCATCAATCATCTTCAAATTCTGAGTTTGCCTATGTGCATGGGCCTAATATTTATTTTTTAAAGTGGTGTTATATGATATATCAAACATGAATTATGTATTTATTGTATATAAATACATTATCGAAGAATTACATAATATGATTTTTTTTTTTTTTCTAGCATATCTCTCTCTCTCTCCTTT
>NW_026026548.1:0-420 GCF_019186545.1 Solanum stenotomum
ACAAAACTATTGTTGCGGTACCGGAAAACGGCGACGAAACTTTAGATAATATTCAAGTGAGTTTCAAATGGTGTCTACTTATATTATTGTTGCATATTGAAATTAATATTATAATATTATTGGATTGAAGAATTAAGAGGTGAATTGTTGCAATTTGAGTGAATTGTCCATGCTTTGTGACCGAGGATAATAACAAAAATAATAATAATTGAGGGACAGAATCATTGCCAATGATAAGGCAATGATTGGCAGTGATAGTAGAATATGCTTGTTTAGCATTTGCAGTGATAGTTGAATGGAAGTAATAGGGGTTAAAATATTATTTTGACATTAGAGGTTACTGATTTCTATTGATTTTGGAGTTGCAAAGTTCTTCATGGTGATCACATTACGATCCATGTTCCAGCGTATTGGTGTGAT
>NW_026026549.1:0-1160 GCF_019186545.1 Solanum stenotomum
ATGAGGATTCATCAATCTCAATCTCAGTTGTTGAGCTGATCTAGAGATCGTACTAACCGCGAGCCTAATACTAAGCGTCTACACCTATATTATAAAATAATATAGCGTGAAAGTATGTGGTTAGTACTTTGAATACTGAGTATGTGAGCTATGAATCAAAAGTATAATAACTGAACATGGTAAATCTGAAAGATTCTAATGATATGCATGAACTAATGCAATGACTAAGTAAGAACAGTATTAGAATAGAAATATGTATATATATTCCCACTTAGAATAGGAAGAAGAATAGGAATAGGAATCCTAGTTAGAAAAGAATTTCAATGTATTGTCTATAAATAGGGTCTCAATGTAACAATTTAGATACACAACTCAATAATATATTTCCCATATATTTCTCACATGGTATCAGAGCATTGGTGAGAAACTTCAAGACATCGTGTCAAATTCCGGCGACGATGGTTGGGACTGATTTGTGTCATATTTCATTCTGAAGGTGTTGTGCGAAAGACAACACCATCACGAAGCTCGGGAGACTCAGGCGATTGAACCCAATCAGATCCACTAGAAAAAAACTCCACGCGCCATTCGGAGGTGGAAGTTTTCCGGCGAGATTTGTTCACGCACTGGCGCGTGAGTGCTACTCCAGTCATTTTTTTTCGAGTTGTTTTCTTCTCTTGGGGTCGCCCAGTATTTCCGACCAGAACCCATTCAGTTTTCTCTAGATTCGATCACCGAAATTAGGGTTTCGGTGATTTTTCGGCAAGTTCCCGGCGAAATCAGAATTTTAAGGCAACTGTGGGTAGATTCCGGCAGTTTTCAGTGAGTTTCTTACTCAATTCAAGTCAAATTTTGAAAAAAATGTCTTTCAGGTGTGATGTTTTTGGCTCCAAAAATACGGGGATTGGAAGTTCAAGCCTTACAATCACTTCAGAACCATTAATGGGAAGTTCAAACTACTTAGCTTGGGCTTCTTCAGTTGAGTTATGGTGCAAGGGTCAAGGTGTTCAAGATCACTTAACAAACAATGCTTGCGTTGTAGATGAAAAGACAAAGTCTAGTGTCGAAGGTGCAAAAGCCAGAGCACAATGGGAGAAAGTGGATGCCCAATTATGTAGTCTCCTTTGGCGCACTATTGATTCTAAGTTGATGCCCTTGTT
>NW_026026550.1:0-504 GCF_019186545.1 Solanum stenotomum
AAGGGGACTTACACCTACGTGGCTCATAATTCTGGGACTATATGGGTACGCTGAAACCCTAGTCCAACTCGATATTATGCTTCTCCCAATGAATTAAGTAATTAACTGGTTATGACTGAATTTCTGTAAATATTGGATAGCTCGAAACTGAACATTCAAACTGAGAATGCAACAATTAATCTGATAATGATGCATTCAAAAACTGAGGCATGTATAACTGAATACTGAAATAATTGACCTAGCATGTGTAATTCAAGAACTAAAGAAATACATTGCTAGGGTTTTGAAATTCGTGAGATAAACTGAGCAATAACATGGTAATCTGATTTGGAACATTTAAATAACTAACTCATGATGATCTGTTGAAATTCTAGAAACCCTAGGTCTGTTCATAATCATGGAATCAAGAATCTGACTGAATTCTAGGGACCCAATGGGCGAAAGGAACCCACTAGTCAAATCCCACATACTTGATTACGAATTCCACGGAGAAATCTTTCGATT
>NW_026026551.1:0-637 GCF_019186545.1 Solanum stenotomum
AACTTTTGTCCGCGAAAGTAAGAGTCAATAAGTACCTGAATGCTCAAATAAGTCAGGGAACTGTGCCCGCATCTCTTGCTCGGTCTCCCAGGTAGCTTCCTCAACTGGACGATGTCTCCAATGGACCTTAACCACAGGAATGGCACTGGAACTCAACCGTCTGACATCTCTGGCCAAAATAGCAACTGGCTCCTCAATGTATCTCAAACTGACGGCTGCGAATCCGATCCAGCAGAGATGACTGAGCATCCACATAAGCTAGTACACACCGGGAATCAGAGATATCAAGTTGTACCATCCGGTTAGCTAAGGACTGGATGTCCAAAGCTAATGGTCGCTCCGTAGTAGAAAGAAAAGCTAGACTACCCATACTCACTGCCTTCCGACTCTAGGCGTCCGCTACTACATTTGTCTTGCCCGGATGGTAGAGAATAGAGAGGTCATAGTCCTTCAGGAGCTCAATCTAACTACGCTGTCTCGAATTAAGATCTCTCTGGCTCATAATGTACTGAAGGCTCCTGTGATCGGTATAGATCTCACATCGAACTCCATACAAGTAGTGCCTCCAAATCTTAAGTGCGAAAACTACCGCCGCCAACTCTAAGTCATTGGTGGGGTAGTTGCGCTCATGAATCTT
>NW_026026552.1:0-435 GCF_019186545.1 Solanum stenotomum
CCTCGAGGTCGGCCTCTACCCCTAGCTCCGGCCCTACCACGCGTGCGAGCCATCCCTTTAAAAGAGTGGTACAAGTAAGATTTCAGAAACCGATAAGACACACAATGCACGACAGTGATACAAAAGCGACACGTTCCTAAAGACATCCTGTAGCCTCCCTAAGATAAGTAACGGACGTCTCCGTACCGATCTGCAGGACTCTACTAGACGTTAGCTCTGTACAAGTGAGACCGACGAACCTGGGCTCTGATACCAATTTGTCACGACCCGATTTATCAAGTCATGATGGCACCTACTATAACCCACCAGCAGGTAAGCCAACCCGTAACCCGGAACAACAAGTAATGGGTCTGAGGGTAGAAATTAGCCAAGAGTAGGCAAATAACAATATAAACAGACGGAAGCAAGCCAAAAACATATATACAAATAAAGATC
>NW_026026553.1:0-907 GCF_019186545.1 Solanum stenotomum
TGTATTAGAATTATTTGAATCATTATTTTTAATTTATTAGCACACTGGAAACAGAGAGAAAACTTCTATACTATGCTATCCTAATGTTGAAACCGGTAGTCGAGGAAAGCCGTTTAGGGGTCTAAACAAAGTTGAGGCGCTGATAAGAAGGAAGTATCCGCTAAAGTACGATGCTAGTAGTGACAGGAAAACATGATAACGATAATCTAGTTCATAATGATCTAATATGAATTTAATCAATTATGAATATGATAGGAAGGAATAATTTGAAAATAAAAATTGCATAAACAACGAACATGATTACATATATGCATGACGAGATGATAAAAAATTATGCAACTTTAATATTATATATACTTAACGGTATAAAAATAATTGAATTAAGAAGAATCATATGGGAAAAAATATTTGATGACTACGAATCAGAAAATATATTAAATCAAGAATGGTATGAAATAGATTTACAAGATCTATATTTAGATAATGAAAGAATAGAATGGTACGATTTAGAAATAAATTCAGATTAAAATGAATTACAAATATTTACAATATTGGATAGAATCTATGGAAGATATAAAACTATTAGAACAATTAATGGAGGAAAATTTATCTATGTACCAAAGAACCGAAGATNATATGTTATATCTAGAATATATCATAAATAATATTAAAGAAATATTCAGATTAAGACAACTATCGGAAGAATATTACAATAAATATTATTACATTTTACCATGAATTTCACACTACCAAAAAATAACATTAAAGGGATATCAAGATTAAGACACTTAGCAAAAGAATACTACAATAAAATCTTTAAAATAAAATATTCACCTATCACACTACCACCTACCACACTACCACTTTCATGAATCCCCCAAATTTCTATAATCAATAACCATTCTAC
>NW_026026554.1:0-556 GCF_019186545.1 Solanum stenotomum
GTCTTGGGGTTAGCTCGGGGCGTGACAATAATGGTGAAAGAGCCCTTTGTGGTGGTTTGGAGTACTTGGTGGCGAAGTTGCATGACTCGAGCTCGAGATTGAGATTGAAAGAGGTTGGAAAGATATGACCAAGCTTCACGAGTGGTGCGGATGTGCATTATGTAGGGTAGAATAGAATGGCTCATGGTAGTTTTAAGCCAAATAAGAAGGATTTTGTCCCTCTTTTTCCAAGCCGTGAAGGCCAGATTTGGCGTGGAGTCAGATGTACCCTGAGCAGTGGTTAGGACAGTGGTAGATGGAATATTTGATCCATCAAGATGAGCCTCCAAATCAAAGGCTTCAAAGGCAAAGTATACAGCAGAGTATACTGTTGATTGCCAAAGGTAATAATTTTCCCGATCAAGTTTTATCGGAAGGCCGGGAAGGGCAATTGTTTGGGAGTTGGAATCAATGATGGAGAGATGTGTTGAAGGAGAGGAATGTGGCTGAAACGCAGCAGCGATGGACGAGTTGGAGCTTGTCACGACCCGGGATCACCCCCTAGTCGTAACTGGCA
>NW_026026555.1:0-300 GCF_019186545.1 Solanum stenotomum
TCTTTATTTGAGACCAAGACATACTTGGCTCGTAAAGTATAGTTCGAATATTACCAAGACCACCATTCCCAGATGGTTTTATGAATGGTGGAATCTATTTGGAGGAATTGAGAAAATCCTCCCACAGCAATTTCTTAATAGGTTCGAAGAGTTCCAAACCAAGGAACAAATTACTACTTTACCAGAGCATATTAAATTATGCAAATATTACATCCAAAGGCGAATATCCTATATTATTACTTGGAATTTCTCCAAGACTAATGTAGAGCGTGTTCAATATCTGTCCAAACAAATCCAGGT
>NW_026026556.1:0-384 GCF_019186545.1 Solanum stenotomum
CGTTTCTGGGAAAATCGGCACGCGCAAAGCGTCTTTAGGCAGTTTGGTTGCGTAGATCTCGAAAAAATACGCGGATTCAATTAAAAAATCGCTTGAAACGTACACCCGAGGCCCGAGTTATGGCCGTTTGAAATTTCCTAAATTCAAAGCCACCTTCCACCTTTAAGATGCTGAATTTCAAACGGCCGTAACTTTCGGCTCGACCGTCCGTTTGACGCAATCTTTTTTTTGAAACCTCGTATTTTTTCGAGATCTANTATTTTTTCGAGATCTACATGAGGAACCCATCGCCCTTGTCTGAATTTCCTTTTGTTTTTTTCATCATATTTCCTCTCGCGCGTAAGAATTAGTAAAACGCATTTCTGGGAAAATCGGCACACGCAA
>NW_026026557.1:0-825 GCF_019186545.1 Solanum stenotomum
CTACGTACAATACCCTTTCACCAACGCACAACATACAACAACAATCCAACACAAACCGACCCCACCTCTACACTGTTCTTCTTCTCCCCTGCGAAAATGAGCCAGCAGCCCAGAAAATCGTACAGCAGGCATGCCTCTGTCCTCCTTTCCCCTTTCGGAATGAGTCAAAACCTCAAAGACAAGGTGTTTAGCCGAAAGGGTGAAAGGTTTTGAAGTTTTGAATTTCAAATTTTGGCCTTTTGAATCCAATTTTTATTCCTTTCCCCCATCAAAATCTACCCTAATTCCTCCCTATATAACATCTCTTATGTTCATTTGTAATGGGAGGATTTTTTATTTTTTTTTCGGGGTTTTGGATTATTTTGTTGAGCGAAAATATCTAGAACAAATTAAGCAAAAATAATTAAAATACATACTAAATATACTCCTAGGAACCAGAGGAGGCAACTAGTGTGAGTAGGAATCTCGTTGTGGTCGTGGAAAATTACTTCTTTGCTCGTCTCGGTCTCAGTTTGCTGCGTTCACAAAGGTAAATCTTATCTTAGTTCAACCTTTTCCACCTTCTTAATGTTTTAGCTATTTATTTGTTAGTTATTGCAAGTCTCCTAAGCGTTGGAATATTCTTATCGTTTTCGATTTAGTGCCGACTATGAATTAGTGATGGAACTTGTTTAGCTATTCGAATGTTGTTGTTCGTGTTTATTTTCCAGAAGGCTTGATGATTTCTCTCCGTCTCGAACCTCTTTTTCTCCTTGTTAACATCGGCTCATGCCACTTTTTTTCTTCTCATAGTGTCGCTACGAGTTATGATAGTTGTTTATTTTT
>NW_026026558.1:0-738 GCF_019186545.1 Solanum stenotomum
TACAAGTGGGGCATGCCCATCTCCCCTTGGTGCTCCATCCATAAAGCATTGCTAGAGCTGGAAAATCACTAATTGTCCACAATAAAGCTGCACGCATTTGAAATGTTTGATTAGTTACAACATCATATGTTTCAAGTCCGACTTCCCATAGTTCCTTCAACTCCGCAATCAGTGGTTGCAACTACACATCTATATCATTTCCTGGAGACGATGGACCTGGAATAATCATTGACAACATAATATTCTCCGACTTCATGCAACTCCGTGGTGATAAATTATAGTTCATTAACATAACTGGCCATGTGCTATGGGAAATGCTCATAGTTCTGAATGGATTGAAACCATCACTTGAAAGACCCAATCTAACATTACGAGCGTCATTAGAAAATTCAGGATGCAAGGAATCGAAATCCTTCCAAGCTTCACTATCTGCAGGATGTCTTAAATTTCCATCTTTAGGTCGTTCAGTATCATGCCATCTCATAGCTACAGATGTTTCAGAACACATGAATATCCTCTGAAGCCTAGGCTTTAAAGGAAAGTACCTTAAAACCTTCACTGGGATTTTAGTAATCTTATTAGTTAAGTCATTACGAACATTCTTCCATCTTGAAGCTCCACACACAGAGCAATTATCTAACTTAGCATTGTCATTCCAAAATAACATGCAATCGTTAGTGCAAGCATGGATTTTCTCATAATGAAGACCTAAATCTTTTATGACCTTTTTTGCCTTGT
>NW_026026559.1:0-3011 GCF_019186545.1 Solanum stenotomum
TTGCTTGATAAATTTAAGGCACATGCCTGTTGGGGGCCTCAAATTTTCATCAACAAAAAATTATGTGTTAGTTTTTTTAATTAAAAATTAATTATTTTTGCTTAAAAAGTATAATTTTAAACAAATATATATTATTTTATTATTTTTAACACCATTCAAATAGAAGAAATTAAGAAAACATTATTTTGTATGTTCACATTCTCTTCGCTAACACTAGTATTATTTATCTTTTTAAAATTCTTTTGCACTTTCTTTTTAATTTTTATGATAAGTTAGAGTAATACACTGTCAAAAATATAAATTAATAGTTGAAAAAATTCAACAAAGTGACTTGCAATTTTTCTTTTGTTTGTTTCTTCTTAAATATTCAAGTATTACATACACATATTAAAGTAGGGTTATACCAAGTTATCAATTTCTTGTATCAGATTTTATGGTTCTAATTCTTATTTTTATGTAAAGTTTGTCAACTTATTACTTATAGTATTATGTTAACAATTTATATAATGATTGCCTCAATAAAAGAATATTTTTCAATGTTGAATTGATAAAATATTACTTAAAATTAATAATTAAAAACGATATTTGAAAAAAAAAATCATTTTAAGAAAAGATATCAAGTAATAATTTGCATTTAAAAAGTTTTAAAAAATAAATAGCTATATTTGATAGTTATATAGATTTTAGGCCTCAATTAAAATTTCATTTTAGGCCTCAAATTACGTTGAGTCGCCCCTGATACTGATCAAGCTAAAGGTATTAGGCACAACACACCTTTTTGTTCTTCGAGATACTTGCATTTTGATTGCATAATAGCTGAAAATAGTCCAATGGTTCTTCGAGATTTATCTAGAAAAGTCTAGAATAGCCTAGTGTAGTATCTAAGAAATGTGTAGATGTTCTAGATAATTTAGATATTTATAGTAAAGTATAGAATAGTCTAGATTCTTGTTAGACAGTTAAAAGATAAGGTTTTCTAATTTATTTATTTTTCATAGATGTATCTAGACTAATTTCTAGAAGCATCCCTACACAAGTATAAATAGGGGTGACCATTGTCATTTGTATTCAACCCAAATTGAAAGCAATTAAATAATGTTCTTTCATAACAAAGTTCTCTTATTTAAAATACACATTCTCCTGCTTCCTCTTCTAAATTGAATCTTTTGGTCTTAGTTTACGATCTTGGGCTAGCAGAAGGTTTCTCGATTATACCTTTCTTCTGCTATTCTCTACCCCAAAGGAATATCATTCAAAAGTAAAGAACCAGGTAGATTCATGAAATTTGAGGTTGATGGACACTTAAGGGTTGTATCACTGGGAAGGATCATCTTGGACAGGGGATGAACTATTGACAGACTCCATTGCAGACTGCGGATATCCAACCGTGTGTGGGAATTATAATGAGAAGTTTTGCTTTTTGATCGATGGAAACGAGAGAGACATGAATTGTTGTGTGTTTGTGAGTTTCTAAGGCAATCCGAATTTGATATTTTATAGCCCAACAGAAGTTGTAACCCAGCCAATGAGAAGACAATCACGAGGATTAGACTCATATGTCATTGGATGATATAGCAATCAATGGTGGATAATGATGCTGATACATTTAACTGCTTTCAAGGATTATGATGACTTTGTTGCAAAAAGAAAGATTGTATATGATTAATTTTTTTTATTTTTAAAAAGGATTATAATGAGTTTGTTGTCAAAAAAGAAGAAGATTATCATCATAATCCCTTTCTTTTTGGCTACAAACTCATCACAATCCTTTTTTTGGGCAATAAATTAATTATAATTCTTTTTTTGACAACAAACTCATCATAATTCTTACAGGGTTAAATGTTAAATGTGTTAGCATCATTATCCACCGTTGATTCGTTCTTTCATCCTATGAAGTATAAGTTCAATCCTCGTGATTTTCTTTTCATTAGTTGGGTTATAACTCGAGCTATAACATATCAAAGTGGGATTGCATAGGAACTCACTTCCACACAACAACTCACTTCTCTCTCGTTTCTATCGATCAAAAAACAATTTTATTTTTTTGGAGTAGAGGAAAAATAACAAATGACAGGCAAAGGAAAAACCTTGGTTCCGTTTCTAAAAAACAAAGTCTCATCCCGCAACAGCAAAGCCGGTCTCGAATTCCCAGTTGGTTATATCGCCCGGTTCCTCAAAGCCGAGAAGTACGTCAAACGTGCCGGTGCCAAAGCTCCGGTCTTGCTGTGCTTGAGTACCTTGAAGCTGAGGTGAATTTCGTTACTATTTCTTTTTTGATATCTCAAGTATTTGAATTTTACATATTTGTGATTGTTTGTAGGTGCTTGAATTGGCTGGAAACGCGGCGAGGAGTAACAAGAAGACGAGGATCATTCCAAGGCACATTCAGTTGGCTGAATCAACCAACTGAATGTGCCTTGGAATGATCTCCGTCTTCTTGTTATCCCCTGCCGCGTTTCCAGCCAATTCAAGCACCCACAAAACAATCCAGATATGTAAAATTCAGAAAATTGAGATATCCAAAAAATAAAATAGTAGCGAAATTTACGTGTTGCTCAAGGATTCAAGCACAACATCAAGGAAGACCAGAGCTCCAACACGACACATTTGGCATACTTTCTGGCTTTGAGGAATCAGGCGATACGACTGATTGGGATTGGAGACTGGCTTTGCTGCTGCGGGAACGAGGCCATTTTGCAGCAATGGAACCAATGGTTTTTCCTTTACCAATCATTTGTTATTTTTAATCTACTGCAAAAAAAAAAAAGAAAAAGAAAAAGAGAAGTAGTTTTGCTTTTTGATCTATGGAAACGGAAGAAAAGTGAATTGTTGTGTGTATGTGAGTTCCTAAGGCAATCCGACTTTGATATTTATAGCCCACAGGAGTCATAACCCAGCCAATGAGAGATAATCACAAGGATTGAACTTATACACCGTTGGATGAAAAAGCAAATCAACGGTGGATAATGGTGCTGACACATATAATTGTTTTCAAGAATTATGATAATTTT